>NW_024352787.1:6893681-7041345 GCF_902729225.1 Pteropus medius | reverse complement strand
ACAAAATACCCAGACTCAAAAAGATTAGCAGTAGAAGTCTCAGTGTTATTTGTTAACAACAGTACATCTATAGCACCTTGGCTAGGAGGGAGTTCTGCCTGGAGATACTTCTGTTGGTGGGGTTGAGGTGGGATGAGATTAGTGGGGAAAGTATAATAATATGATATCTCCATGTCAGGATAGAAAGAATGGGGAGAGATTAATTGTAAGACATAAGGCAGAATTGTCAAAAGTATATGGAATGGTTATAAATTGTTAAATAAAGCCACTCTAGTACATGTATTTTTGGAGCAGAATTATTCACAATAGCCAAAAGGTGGAAGCAACTCAAGTGTCCAGCAATGGATAAATGAATAAAAAAATATGTGTGTGTATACACACACACACACACACACACACATACACACACACACAGAGGAATATTTTTCTGCCTTAAGCAGGAAAGAAATTCTCACATGTTACAACATAAATGAATACCAAGGAAGACCTTATGCTAAGTGAAATAAGCCAGTTACAAAATGACAACTATTGTATGATTCCAGTTATAAAAGGTATTTAAAGTAGTCAAATTCATAGAGACAGAGAGTAGAATGGTGGCGGCCAGAAGTTGAGGAGGGGGTACAGGGTGTTGATGTTTAATGGTTGTGGAGTTTCACTTTGAAAGGGTGAAAAAGTTCTGGAGATGGATGGTAGTGCTGGTTACACAACAATGTGAAGATTCTTAATACCACAGAACTGTAAGCTTTAAAAATGGTTAAAATAGTAAATTTTGTGTTATGTATATCTACCCAAATAAAAGACAAACAAGGTGCTATTCTTTTTGTTCTTCAGTGGTAAATTTTAAAAAGTACTTCTTTTCCTCAGAAAGAAAATAACAGCTAAGAAAATCTGTAATTGAAAGACCTATCAACTACATACCTAGGTATCTGTGTTCCCAGACTTTTGTTTTTCACAATTCTTAGTATACATACAAATAACATTCAATTTGTAATTACCATATATGAATACCAAGAATTTTATAGCAGTTCCTTCTTTAAAATGAAATATTTGAATCTCTTATGAGGTTTCTCTTACTGAAATGTGATACAGAGCATTGCTACTCTGTACAAGCTTGACCACTGCTCACTTTTAATACCTTTTAGATTAAATCCTCTGCATTGAGTCAATGGATTTCCATGTCTCACATCTTGTCTTCGGCTCCTCCTATAAGTGCAGAAATTTATAAAAGTGACTCAGAATTAACATTGTCAATTACATCACATTTAAAAGAGAACATTTTAAATTTCACAGCCTTTCGATTGCCTAAACTTCTATAAAGCAAAGAGGTCTGATATTTGATATTTCTTGTTCGATACACCAGTGATAGGGTGAATACTTACCCTGCTTTTGATCTAAATTAATTCAGACTCTCCTCATCCACCACTTGTGATAGAATGGTTATAAACTTTCTATTATGTGCATTTATTAGGTAAATGTTAGATTCCAAATTAATAGTGTAAATTTTTACTGTAGAGACATTAATCTAAATTTTTGTAAGGTGATAACCCCCAAAGTATAAATTCATTAACATTTTTCATCTTACAAATTTGTTTCTTATATGAGCATATTTTTCTTTAAAAAGTCAATACTTTCTAACAGTTTTCAGATATGTTAAAATTTTTCCAAAACAAGTGATACAGAGATAGAATCTGTATATTTAATATAAAGTTAAGCAAAATCATTCATTTACTAAAATAATAATTTTACTTTAACTTTTATTTTGAAAAATTTCAAGTTCATAGAAAAGTGGATATATGAATACAATGAACACTGATATATCTAGATTCATGAATTGCTGTATTTTGCCATATTTATTTTTTCTTGCATATACAAGTATGTCATGATAATGTTTTGCAGAACTGATGATTCGCACTTATATGCTTTAGCATGTGTCTTCTAAGAATAAGTAATTTTCCTACAATTATTATTATACTAAGGATATTAATATTTTTTCAATAACATCATATTATATGCATTTTATATTAAAATTTCCTTAGTTTTCGCCAACATATCCCTTATGGATTTTTAAAAATTTATTCAGGATCCAGTTAAGGTTCATTCATTGCATTTAGTTGTTACATATCACCAACTTAAGCATTTCAAAAATTTAGTTACATTCTTTGTAAGTTAGTCATCATTTAAATAAAAGTTTTAAATTATTTATTTTCCTGCATCTTAGTGTTAGCTAAGTTTTAATTGTATTACATAGTGTAACAAATCAAAATAAAGCAACTAGCATTCTCTTAGAAATGAATCATGAACATTGCTATAAGAGACAAGGAAGGCAACTCTCTTAAAATTTTGTCTGCACAGCAGAAGGAACCATCAACAAGGCAAAGAGGCAGCCATCCAAATGGGAGAATATATTTGCAATAGATGCCTTTGAAAGGGGCCTAATATCCAAAATATATAAAGTACTCATACAACTCAACAATAATAATTTTAAAAAAGCACAATCCAATTAAAAACTGGGCAGAGGACCTAACAGACACTTCATCCAAGAAGACATACAAATAACCAACAGACAGATGAAAAAATGCTCAGCTTCACTAGTCATTATGGAAATGTAAATCAAAACCACAATGAGATACCACCTCACACCCTTTAGAATGGCTATCATCAACAAGACAAATAATGACAAGTGTTGGAGAGGTTGTGGGGAAAAAGAAACCCTCATACACTGCTGGTGGGACTGCAAATTGGTACAGCCACTATGGAAAACAGTATGGAGGTTCCTCAGGAAAAAACAAAACAAAACAACCTAAGACTAGAATTACTATACGACCCAGCAATCCTTCTTCTGGGTATTTATCTAAAAAACCTGAAAACATTTACTGCAAAGATATATGTACCCCAATATTCATAGCAGCATTATTCCTGGTGGCTGTGGCATGGAAGCAACCAAAGATGATTGGATAAATAAGATGTGGTACATATATAAATGGGACATTATTCAGCCATAAGAAAAGATGAAATACTGCCATTTATTACAACATGGATGGATCTTGAGATAATCATGCTAAGCAAAATGTCAGACAGAAAAAGTTGAAAGCCATATGATTTCATTCATATGTGGGATATAAAACTGAAAGCAACAAACAAATATGACAGAGACTCATGAGAGAAGTGGGGAAAGGAGGAGGTAAATAAGGGTAAAAAGGGTCAAATTTTTGGTAAGAGAAAGAAATTTAACTTTGAGTGGTGAACTCACAATGCAATATACATATGACATATAGTTGAATTGTGCACTTGAAACTTATTTGATTTTATTAACCAATGTCACAGCAACAATTTTAATAAAAGAAATTTTGGGAGTATGCAGATAAATTAATTATTTGCTATTAATGCTGAGAAGTATATAAGACTGAGCATATCACATAATTGGGTTAGTTATTAAGTCTCTCAATATTTTTACCCTTAAAGATAAATTAAAATATTCAGTAAGAAGAACAGAAATATTAAAATCTCACAGGGGTTATCAAATTTACAAAGCAAAATTAATCTCAAAGTCATTAATAATGAAAACATTCATTTTAATGTTACAGTAAATAGTTAACAGTTTATGTACTCATTGAGTATGTACATATACTTATGAAAATATATGTATAAAATTTTGTGTCATTTAAATATGCTTTCTCTAAAAAGTCACATGATCCTTATTCAATTATATATTGACCACAAAAACTAGTGGAAATCACTCTTGTCTCAGAGAATGCGATTATTATTGTATTCTAGAAGAGCTCCTATATCACATTTTTACTGCACTGTATTTGTTATATATTTAAGTCACAGCATTATGTACTGTCAGCCAACTGTGAGTGTATATTACATGAACACCACATGAGAGTTATTATGGTTGAATTGGTTATTTTCGGCCATTTAGACAAGCAATATTGCAGTGGTTAAATTTATTTTCCTGTGATCAGCTCTACGTTATGGTTTACTCATGTATATGAACTCGTAAGCTGAGTAATCTGAATTTATAGTATCATATCGCTTTTAGACATTCAGGTACAGAAAACTATTGTTATGACTTGGCTTAAATGATATCAGCAAGGCAGTCATCTGAGCCTTTTGTAGTGTAGATTTCCTATAAGGCATTCATATAGCATTGCAAAAGTGTGCCGGTAGGCAGAGTATTATATTGCACGTAAGGCTTGGGATTTGGCTCAAGTTGCCAATGTTTTCCCCATTATAGTCTACTCCTTTGGATAAAAAATGAAATTATTTTTTTCTTGTATAGAAAACATATGCTTGAAGACTGAACTGATTATCTTGTCTTAAAATAAAATTTCTAACTACATATCTGAATCCAGAATAAAAAGCATTTGAGTCTAAATTGTAATATTTGATACAAATGCCCAAATATTTAAGATATGTGAGGGTGTAGAGGGGAAAAAAAGGCTTATATTGATTACTATAAACTAACTTCTTTTAAAAAGGGGAAAACTACTGAGCCAATGATATATAACAACTTTATTATGTCAAAGTCTGGACTCCAGTGATTTCTATGTATAATTCTATTTCTCTGTTTCCATGCAAAGGATATGTTCTTTCATTCCTCTGAATTCTTCTATGTGATCTTTGTGTTCCAGAAAAACAGATAGCACAATTAGAATAAAACCAGGTAAGTTAACACTATTAAAGAAAATAAATGTGGAAAAAAATAGCATTTTTCATCATTATTATTTAATCTCTAAGGAAAATAAGTACTACATATTAGAATTTAGGAAATAGTTAATTCATTCGGCAAACATGTTTTGCATTCACTATAAGTATATGGCTTAACTAAATTTGTAAGTAATTTGGAGAATTTAAGTAGTATAGATATTTTTAGTGAAAATTCCAATATGCAAACCAAAGATGAGTATAGGTAGGCCAAGGAATATCATATATATATTGCAGATTTTGGCTCTGTGATAGAATTAAGACATTACTAGAGATCATCAAGATAGCTCTTTAGATGGTTACTACTTTCTCAACCCATGATATATGTTTTTTTCCTGTTTATACTTTTTATTGAGATATAACTAACATAAATGTTTCAAGTATACAACATAATTTTTCAATACATGTATATATTGCAAAATGATCTCCATGACAAGTTTAACATCTGTCACCATACATAATTGCAAATATTTTTTCTTGTGATTAGGACTTTTAAAATCTATTCTCTTAGCAACTTTCAAATACGCAATACAGTATTATTAACTGTATAAGGTCATCATACTGTGCATTTCATCCTTAATTATTTTATAACTGGAAGTCTGTATTTTTTAATTCACTTTCCCATTTCTCCCATCCTCCATCCCCCATTTCTAGCAACCATAAATCTGTTCTCTGTATTTATGAGCTTGGCTTATTGTTGTTGTTTTTAAAATTTCACATAAGTGAGTTATATGGTATTTGTCTTTCTCTGTCTGACTCATTTCATTTAGCATAATGTCCTTAAGATCCATCTTTATTGTCACAAATTGCAAGATTTCACTCTTTTTTCATGGCAGAAGAGTATTCTATTGTGTGTATATATATATAGATTTTGTATTATATATATATATTTTCAGTATATATATATATATATACTGAAAAAATATTCAGTGTATATATATATACTGAAAAAATATATATATAATACAAAATCTATATATATATGTGTGTATATATATGTGTGTGTGTGTATATATATATATATATATATATATATATATATATATACACTGAAAAAATGCTGCAATAAACATGAGGGTGCACATATCTTTTTGAATTAGTGTTTTTGTTTTCTTCAATTAAATACCCAAAAGTGAAATTGCTGTATCATATAGTAGTTTTATTTTTAATTTTTTCAGTACCCTTTATACTGTTTTCCGTAGTGCATGCACAAATTTATATTCCCACCAACAGTGCACAAGGGTTCGTTTTTCTCTACATCCTCACCAATACTTATTTCTTGTCTTTTTGATAACAGTGATTCTAACAGGTATGAGGTAATATCTCATTGTGGTTTTGATTTACATTTCTCTGATGCTTAGTGATTGATGTTGAGCATTTTTTCATGTACATGTTGGCTATCTGTATGTCTTTGAAAAAAATGTCTATTCAGATCTTCTGCTCATAATTTAATTGGATTGTTTGTTTGTTTTTGCTATTGACTTGTATAAGTTCTTTACATATTTGGATATTAACCTCTTATCAGACATATGATTTGCAAATATTTTCTCCCATTCAGTAGGTTGTCTTTTCATTTTGTTGACAATTTTATTTGCTGTGCAGAAGTAATTTTAGTTTGATGTAGCACCAATAGTTTATTTTTGCTCTTGTTGCCTTTTGCTTTTGGAGTGAAATCCAAAAACTCATCACCAAGACCAATGTCTTCTTATTCTATGTTTTCTTCTAGAGTTTCGTGGTTTCAGTCCTTACATTCGAAGTCTTTAGCCATTTTCCAGTTAATTTTTGTGTATGGCATAAGATAGTGGTCCAGCTTCATTCTCTGCATGTGGCTGTCCAATTTTTCCAGTACCATTTATTGAAGAAACTATCTTTTCCTCATCATATTTTCTGGCTCCTTTGTCATAAATTAATTCACCATATAAGCATGGGTTTATTTCTAGGTTCTCTATTCTGTTCCATTGATCTATGTGTCTGTTTTTCTTTTTTCAATTACAGTTACATTCATATTATGTTAGTTTCAGGTGTATAGCACAATAGTTGGACATTTATATAATTTACGAAGTGATCCCCCTGATAAGTCTAGTATCCACCTGACACTACACTTAGTCATTACATTATTGGTTATATTCCCTATGCTGTACTTTACATCTCCATGACTGTTTTGTAACTGCCAATTTGTACTTCTTAATCTCCATTTTTTTTCACCCAGCCCCGCAACCCTCTTCCCATCTAGCAACCATCAGTTTGTTCTCTGTATGAGTTTACTTCTGTCTTGCTTGTTCATTTATTTTGTTTTTTAGATTCTACACATAAGTGAAATCATATGGTATTTGTCTTTCTCTATCCAACGTATTTCACTTAGCTCAATAGCCTTTAGGTCCATCCATGTTGTAAGACTTCATTCATTTTATGGCCAAGAAATATTCCATTGCATATATGTACCACATATTCTTTATCCATTTATCTTATAATTGAAGCATTTAATCCATTTACATTTAAAGTAATTATTGATAGGTATGTAGTTATTGCCATTTTATTAACTGTTTTCTGATTGTTTTGTAGTTCTTTGTTCCTTTCTTTCTCTCTTGCTCTCTTCTCTCATATATTAATGACTTTCTGTAGTGCGTTTGAATTCCTTTCTTTTTATTTTTTGTATATCTCTTGTAGATTTTTGGTTTTGGTTACCATGTGCTTCATATATTCCAATTTATGTTTATAACATTCTATTTTAAGTCGATGGTCACTTAGGCTTAAATACATTCTATAATCACTACTATTTTTACTCACCTCCTTCATGTTTTTGTTTTTGTCAGTTTTTACTTTTATGTGTATGTTTGTATGTATCCCTTAATTTATTGTTGTAATTACGCATGATATTCCTACTTTTACCTTTTAATCTTTGTACTAATTTTAGTATTGGTTGACCCACTGCTTTTATTATGTGCTTCTCTTAGTCTGTCTTTTATATGAATAATATACTGTTTTGATTAATATAGCTTTGTAATATAGTTTGAAATTAGGAATTGTGATATCTCCAGCTTTGTTCTTCTTTCTCTAGATTGCTTTGGCTATTCAGGGTCTTTTTTGTTTTCATACAAATATTAGGATTATTTGTTCTATTTCTGTGAAAAATGCCAGTGGAATTTTGATAGGGATTGCATCGAAACAGTAGATTGCTTTAGGTAGTACGGATATATTAACAATATTAATTTTCTAATCCATGAGTATAGAATATATTTTCTTTTATTTGTGTCATCTTCAATTTCTTTTATCATTGTCTTATAGTTTTCAGTGTACAGGTCTTTCACCTCCTTGATTAAATTTAGTCCCAAGTATTTCAGTTTTTGAAGCAATTGTAATGGAATTGTTTTCTTAATTTGTCTTTCTGATAGTTCATTAGTAGTGTGTAAAAATGTAATGGATTTTTGCATATTTTTTTTTAATTCCCCCCCTACACCAGCCGCCCACCACACACACTCACACACATACTTCCACCCCTGGTTGTCATCTTCCTTTAAGAACTGGATCTCTGAAGGCTGGGTGTCTCCTCCCACATGCTCACGGCACACACTTGGGGCCTGGCGCACCCAGGGTATGGACCGTGGCTCCACTGGGGCTCAAAGCCAGGACCTTCTGCGTGTAAAGCAGATGTGCTAACCACTACTCAATGGAACCACCGCACATATTGTTTTTGTATCTTCCAACTTTACTAAATTCATTTATTACTTCTAACAGCAAACTCAAATACATGGGTTAATACTAGGCACAGTATTGTAACATTAAAAAATTGCAAGAGAACTTCAGTTCTTTATTTACTGTAAGAACATGATTAAGATCCTGACATTAGGATGACAATGTGGAATCTATGTTTATATATATATTGAAAGGATAACTTGGGTTGTAATAGGTGGGACAATATGAGAACAAATGAGTCAATTCATACTCAAATGAGTTGACTCATGTTTCAACAGAAACTTGTAAATGTAAAAAATATCTCAAATATGCAATGATAGCCTACATATATAGTATGGAATTTTACTTGAGATATATTCCTTGTTTGTTAATAAAAATGCTTGTTGGCCAAAGCCTTAGTCTGGGAGTTTTATAGAGAAAGGATGCTAATCTCCAATTCTTTCACAGTATAGAAGAGACTGGTATGCCATAGGACTATGGTAAGATTCATTTTCTGGTCCCCACATCACTGTCTTAGAAAGTGTAGTGCTTTAGCTTCCTTCAGCACTAAATCTGTTTAATAGACAAAAGATTAGATTCCAGGTTTTAGAGATGCCAACTTTTAGAATTCTTTACCAAGAAAAGAAACATTGCCTTACAAACGGTTGTGATAATAAATTTTGAATATCACTGCTATCATAATTGGGAGTGAAAAACAAATGTTAAAAATAGAAACAGTGGCCACAAAAATTATTTTTAATTTGAGATTATATTTGGAATTTGCTTTCATCACACTTTGTGTCCAATGTTAGACCTCCAGCCTGGTGCAGAAAGAAGATCTCAAAGTAATGAGGTCCAGAAATTTTATGTAGAAATTATTAGAAGCCACAGACCACCTGTGTAAATCTTATACTGACACGTAGGAACATGGGTCTTTGAACATAGATACTAAAGACTCGGTTTAAAAAATGGGAGTTTTCTTTATAGCTCATGATTTTAAATACAAAAGACTTTTAAATTATCCAGCCCAGGCCATTCTTCTCTACTCTAGATTCATCTCTCTACCTACTCAATATCTCCACTTGAGTATCTCTAGGGCACCATTAAGGTATTTTTCTCCACCAAAATCTACTTCTTCCACAGTCTTCTCTTTCTCATTAAATGCCATCTATATATTTCCAATGCTCAGTTCTGAAAACTTGGTTCAATTTTGAGGCCTCCATTTCTCTAACATCCTACATGTAACATATCAGTAGATTTTGTGAGCTCTATTCAGAATCAGACAACTTTTGCCACTTCCACCTCTATCATCCCTGTGCAAGCCATCATTATATCCCACTTGGATCACTACAATAGCCTAATTGTCCTGTAGCTTCTATCTCTTCTTCCTTATCCTCTCCCTACCCCAATTCCAGTCAAACCTAACCGGATGATCTTATTAAACCAAAGTCAAATAATATCACTAACATATTCGAAAACTCTTAATAGTTTTCCATTTCACTTCAGCTTTAAGGATTTCTGGTTCCTCTCTTTGGAATGCTATTCTTTCAAATAATGCCATAGTGCCATTCCTCTTCACATTCAAGTCCTTGTTCAAATATCACATCCACAGTAAGGCCTTCCCAGCCCACCCATTTAACACTGCAAACCCCTGCTTTCCATATCCCTTATCTCCCTTCTTTACTCTTTTTAAATTCATAGACCTTTTCATTTTTTGATATACCAGAGGGTTTCCTTATTTATTTGTTTATTGTCTCTCTTCCCCCCTCCAGAATTTATTATCCCTCATGGCAGAAATTTTTCTTTTTTTTTGTTGTTGCTGTTTTTCATGTTATATGCCTAGGTCTAGAACACTGCCTGGTAAATAATTGTCTCACGATACAAATTTGTCAAACTAATAGATAAAAATATCAAAATAATCTTGACATGCAGAAGTACAAGCATTGTTTTAAACCGTCAATGCCCTTAGAGGCCTATACCTATAACAGAGAATAAAGTTTCTATAAAACATCATCACCTCTATGATTGTACTTGAAAGATCATTAGTGCTCATGGTTGGTCTTATTTGCTTTCTCCTGCTGACAGTAATTTTTATAGGTTTTGGCCTTGTTGCCTATCATGATCCATATCAAGGTACGACTGAAAATATTTGTTACCCTGGCTGACACTAAATTCTTTATATTCTTTGTTCGACAGCCAATTTCATTACTGGTGATCCCTTCTAACTTTGAGCAAGTTGGTTCAGAGTTACCTGCCCAAATTTTTGGATAAAAAACACTGCCAAGAATGTCTTACTCTCTTAATCCAAATAGCAATCATGCACTCACCATCCTAAAGGGTAACAAATCAAGGTTTTGAAGGCAATTCATGGTACCCATCTTGGAGCAATGCTCCTGTTTCCTAAACTAGCATAAGCATTCGATTACAGAAGAATTAAGTGGTGCAGGAAAACCCTAGAAAAGTAAGATTTAAGGATAAACTCAGTGAAACATATAAAATAGCAAAGATAATAATTAAATAATCTGAAAAAAAGATAGATGTTACTTGAAATATTTGATGGGTCACACGTGGGGATCGTATTACAGAGGTGCTTTAAAAGGAGGAAGGAATTTTTCCAAAGTACTGTCCTCTAACACATCTCAAGTTATAAAGCAGTCATTTTTTTTTTTCATTCAAAGACTGAATAAATGTGGTGCTAAACGAAGCTGCTGTTTTTAGTGTTGTTTCCAAAGAATACCACAATAGAGCTGATTGTAAAGATGTGGAGTACTGCTTAATTGTCTGGTGAATGTTTAGTACTCACCGCTTCCCAGTTGGGTAGAACCTAGAGCAAGTCTGGCCATCCCAGGCACAGTAAGGGTCCCTGGCCAGGCAGCAGTCAGCACAGGCTGTTCCATAGATGTGGCAGCGATGCAGAGACACTTGGGAAACCCCTTCATTGGAGCTCACATACAACTGTTGCTGTTAGAAGAATGATGATGATTTATTTCAGATGTGGAAGTTAAAAGAGGACTTTCGGCAGGAACACATTATAATATATGCCCACAAGCCCTTGAATTCATTTTGAAATAGACTAAAAATGAGAAGTAAAGTCCAGAAGGATATAAAGCCAAAATAAATAAAATTTTCCTATGTTAATATGCCTATAACATTACCACTTTCCTGTTTAAAAAAATAAAAAGCTCAGAGCACCATATAGAATGGTTCTGTGTTTTAGACATTGGGATTCATTGTTCTCAGATTTGAGCTAATACATTACAGATTTAAATTATGATGTTTGCTTTTTTCTTTGAATGTTGTCTCTTAGCAAAGCACAAGGCAGCTTTCTTACTTATAAATCTGGCAACCCATTACCTTGTAAATTTGAAAAAGTCAAGTCTGAAATAAAAGGCATTTTTAAATTTAAAAGAAAAAAATAGTAAATATTAGAGAAGATAAAAAAAAATTCTCATGCCTTTAAAAGTAATATATTACTCATTAGAGAAAATTTTAAAATTATTTAAGAGAATATTGGTATTTATATTTAGACACATCTTAAACTTTCTGTATGATCCAGACATCTTCAGCATCCTAAGTTATAAATAAAAATTTAAACCTCCTTCATTTGCAGGGTGCCAAAAGTTTCTTTTGATACTGCTCCAGTTCCTTTAGCTGTGCATAAAACGGTTCTCAGGAGAGGAAGGGATAAACTTCTCACTGACACTTCATATTTTACAAAAGACTGATATTATACCATTGAATTAGCAAAGAATCTCTAAGCTGGAACTTGAATTATATGTATGTGAACGTTGTGGGCATACATATACATCTATACATATTCATATTATGTACATCGTATTTGAAGTTAAATCAGTGGGGGCATCTGGTCCAGTAGGCTCTGGAGGCAAACTTCTGGGATTCAAACCCTGCCTCAACCACAAATTCGCCATGTAACTTTTCTGAATCTCAGCTTTGTCTTTTGGTAAAATTGGGGTAATAGAGTACTTACCCTACAGAGTTTTTGTAAGAGCTAAATGTATAGACTAACTCGATATAAAATGCTTAGAGTAGCTTCTGGCTTCTAAGTGCTCAATGAATGTTAAATAGTAGTAGTAAACTATTGATTAATTATTAATTTGTAATTTTTTAAATTCTGATTAGTCATTTGAGTTACATTCCACTCTATGTTTAATGTAAAATAATTATTTTATAAAGATCAATTAGTTTTTCAGAAATTGGACTGAAAAATATTGATCCCCATTTGAGATATTAAAACCATGAAAAAACAACTGCATGTTTTGACAATAATCATTTCTCTAAGAACATTTGAAATAAGTGTTTATTGAGTACATTAGTAAATAATACAATGAATGCATTGGCTTCATTAAATATTTTGGGGAAACTGGTTTATTTGAGGAAGGATACAGGTGGTTTCTTTTTTTATTAATCCAACTATCTTCTGCTATATGGAATGCAACAATAAATTGGAGAATAAAGAAGCATAAAATGGACACAATAGTTTGAGCACTAGGGAAGGTAATAAATTCATGGTATTTAAGTAAATATAAAATATCATTGGCAATGTGTAGCTCTTTCACACTGTAAAAATAATACAGTATGCAGTTGTGTGAATGAATTCCCCCTAAATCAAGTAATTACTTGATCTAATTGATTTAATGAAACATTTTTAATTATCTATAATATACGATGTTGAAAACAGACTTAATACTCAGTTTTGACTGAGTGTGTGTGTCATTTATTGCAATTTAATGGGATGGATCGTGAACTACAGGTTCACCAGTTGAATTACAAGTTGAAATCTAATTGTATACTAAACTACTATTCCGCACAAACGGCTTTGTGTCCATTTTGAATTTTGCTCTAATACTTTCCATTAAACTACTGTAAACAAAGGGCTTCCCTGCTGACTTCAAAGGCAATTCTGCCTTGGGATCAGCTCCCTAGGATACTGGGGAAAATGACAAATGGCTTCTTGTTACTTGGGAAAATGTTTGTTATGCGCCATACAAACATTTTTACAGATGAGATCTTTAGCTCTGTTGTACCCTATTTATTTTTCTTCATAAAATTTAGTCAAGTGAAAAAGAGTACAAGACTGACTGTGGAATACTTCTTCATCTGTAACAGACCAAATATGGTGAAGAACATTAAAGTTATGTCATCAGTTGTGCTAACACATAAAATTTTTATTCTTTGTTCCAAGAAAAATAAGTCTTAGTCTCTTACAAACAACAGTCACCAAGGACCTACTTTATTTTAGGCAACTTATATAAATTAATTTGTTTGTGAGAAAAGCATTACCTTGCAGAGGCAGAAATTTAGCTCTATCAAGTTCAATGATTTGTTCGTAATTTATGATTAGGTTGGAATTCACGTGTCAGCCCTACTCTGAAGCCTATTCCATTTTTAACTACACTACTCTGGCCCTTAGAATTTTTGTTCTGGGGCCCTTTTGAGGGCGAGAGAGGTGCATGTTTTGTACATGTGGAAATTACAACTAGGCTTTTCCTTTCTGTGATCATTGTGTATTTGCATGGGCAGGCACAAATTAGAAGATTTACCGTTTCTGATAATCATACTCTAACTTTTCTTCCCCAAATCCCAAAACTTAATACGGCTTAGATTTGAGACATTCAGATTTTTTTTAATGATATGTATAACCCTAAAAAAATAGCTTTTCCTTAGAAATAAGCATAAAAGAATGCATTGCACATTTTGAACATATGATAGCAGCAGGAACTCAAAAGGGGATTGATTACTCATTCTAAGCCCCTGAGAATGATTGTGATGTTATAGTAGCCCAAACACACTAAATTCTTCCTTCAGAAAGATTATTTTTATTTTGGTTGGCTTCAAACACTGTAATATTTGATAATATAGGCTATATAAAATGTTGGAATATCTTGCTGCATATATGTATTTTCTGCTCTGAAGAACTTTTATATAAAAATAAACCCATTCTGTCTCCACTAATAGCTAGTAAATTCTACATCAAAAATTGAAGGTGATTTTGTGGTATACTGTAAACAGTATTAATTATTTTGCTAATACTAAAGTAAATTTTTCAGAAATTATAAAATACATATTTTTGTAGTCATAAAATTTTTTACATGCAAAGAAAATAAAAATGGGGTTGATTTTACCTTTTTGGATGAAATTTTCATTGTTGTTATAGGAGCATGATTCTGAAAGATTAGAAATCATTATGTTAGTTGCTCAAATAATCATTAAAAAGGATTTTCATTCAAAAAAATTTCTCTTTTCTGTTAAAACTCAAGAAACCATCATTTCTCTCTATATGCACATATACTTTCAAAGTTTAGCAAAACTTGTTTATAAAGTACATTTTTTTTTCTGTTGGGAGTAAAGATGGATATGTGACACAAATATATGCTTAAATTTTAAAAAAAGTAGCAATTATAACACATCTATTAATATATTTACTAGAAAAAAATGAAAATTTGAAAGAATTGAAAAAAGTATATTTTAGAATATTGAAGCCAATGAATAACTCAGGATTGAATCTGGGCATTTGAGTGGGGAGCTGTGGAATGGTATACCATCTTATTCCACAACACAGCACTCTGCATAAGACTCTATTATTCACCTGCCAAATGCTGCTTTGGAAAGATGTATTAGCCTGAACCATACTTATTAATTCTTTTTACTGCAAACAAAAAAATAGTTTTAGGGGTCCTCTTTTGATAAATGTGAATTAGTGAAAGAACCTAAGTGCTTTCTGAAATAGTAGTCCATTTTGAAAGTCACTCTATTTATAACTTTACGTCTTAAACATTATTAGTTACTTTTAAAGATGAAAAATTAGACTCATGATAAACTGATAAAGATCTGTGAAATTTTATTTGAATAACTCAAGTGGGAGCAACCTCTCAAAATCAAGTGTACCCACAGTTATTTCACTTTCTGGAGTGGTCTGTTCTTACATTTAAAAGAGAAAATGGTCATATCTCTAAATATTCTATCACAACAAGTTTTGATCATTGCTTAGAAATACACACACATACAAAAAGTATTACAACTTATACCCATGTAGGCAACTTCTAATAATTGTACCTCCAATTAAAGTTAAGTTTAGAGGAGCTGGACATATTTTCAAAAAATATTCTGAACAAAGGATTAAAAGAAGAGTTTGTAGATCTGCACTCTATAAAAAACAAAGTGTCTGGTTTTTAAGTTACATTGGGTTTTCTGCAGTCTATCAGTGTGACACTTAGGTAAGAAATTTTTTCAGTTTAAATGCATTATTTCTTCACGTGCTCATCACAGTATATCATACACACCCAATTATTTTTACCACACCTCAGAAAATGTGACACAAACACCATGCTGAAGACAGTAACTGTGTTTGGTAACTGTATCTCTCAATTTAGCCATATCAATCACTGGCACACGCATCCGTAAGAAAGCTCAAACTTTAGTCTCTCTCTTGGGCTGATGTCTGACACATGCATTTTGACTGACTCTATTTTTCCACTGAAAGTTTATTCTTCGTGATGATAACACCAGCATAACTCAAATAACAGACCATAAGTAGTTAGCACATGATCAGAATAAATCACATTTCTTTAAGACCTTTCCATAACATGTATGCTTGAGCTTGTGTCAAACTCACTTAATTAACATTTCCTGATTACCAAAAACAGATATTTCAGAATTAAAAATGAAGTGCTGCGATATGATATTTTTGCTATCTTCAAGAGAAGTCCCGAATAAGGTACTTTATATTATTTTGGCTGGCCAAGTTGTCTCTATTGAATTGAATGGGAAAAAAAATATTTTACATATAATGCGATTCTGGTTAACCTAGTGAAACAATAAATTTCTTTATAAAGCAAGGCATAAAAAAGGCACTTGAATGCACCTGGTTAACATTTTCTGAGTACAATTTTAATGTACTAATCACAAAAAGTTTATGACAAAGTGAGTCTAGCATTAAAAATTATAAATTTAATAACATTGGGAAATTCACCACAGTTCCTCAGATTTTATATTTAATTTGATTCTTTAAAAAACATATTTCTTCACATTTAAAAGTTATTAGGAATTTATTAACATAATCTAACAGCATTGTATCTTGGTCACTTATATGCTTATAAAAATTCAATATTTTTGGTGACTGAGAATGTATATTAATAAGTCAATACATTCTCAGTCCACTGAACTAAACAAAGCACCTATTTGGACTATCAATATCTGTTTTTGAGTACTGAAATGCTACTTTTACTCAGGTATAGGCTGACTCTTGTCTTTTAATGTCCAGCGTCCAATGTTTATTAATTGGTTTACTTGGAAATAGTTGTCTATAGTAGGATTTATTCCATGTCGAAGTTTATTTTTAATTCTAACAGCTCCTCTGTCTGTCCTTTACCTAACTTTTCAAATGCAGATAAGAGGGCCCACTTGAACTACAATCACCTACATCTTAAGGAGAAAAAAAGGCGTAAGACCCCACAAATCTGCTCTTCAGGCTGACAGATACATAAAGAATAGGCACTCTGCCCTGAGCAGGTTAAGATCTTACAGGACTGAATTTCCCCGTGTACCTTGTTTTGTTGTGTTTTGTTTTTGTTTTGTTTTTTCTTTTTTAATGCCAAATTCAAGGACAGAGAGAAAAATACAATAAAATCTCAAGTTCAGAGAGAACATTAAGTTTTGAGTGATACAGAAACATTTGTTTTAGTTAGAGTGACATTTGAATTGAAAACAATAAAATAAGAGACATCAAAGTAGTTTTTCTTCAAATTCTTGGATTAAAAAATGTGAGAAAGTTTATCTAACAATAATGTGAAAATATTTGGGTTTCAGTGGCTTGTGAAGCAAATGATAAAAGGCCTTTCATGGCAAATCTTCTAGACCTTGACCACAAGAACTCATTTTTTAAAAATAATGATGACCAAAATTTTTAAAATTGTGATGATAGCTGGAAAAACTCATCCTTTTATGTTAAGATAGCTTGAAATGAATAACAATACTTCAGAAAATATTTGTTATATATTTCTCATTTTATCTGGTGTTTCTTACTCTCAAAAATTTATAACATTCATTTATTTGATCTTTTATCAAGTATATTTTTCCTTCGAAGTGACTATAAGATTAGAGTTCCATTCATCATGCATGTTCTGAGACTAACAGACGTTCAAACCTTAAAAACTTCCAACTCCTCCAGAATGAGCTCACCACTGGCAGAGCTGTTAGTAGGAAGAACAACCACCTTCTGCACAGTACCCCGATCTAAATCAGAGAAAGAAACAATAAGATGCTACAATACTTTTTTTTTAAAGGAAAGACACAGACATAAGATTATTGACTTAGAATTTAAAATATTTGTGTAATTAGTTATCAAAAAGATATTGTATATATTGAGCTATTACCATTTGCAAAACTGATTTTATTCCAAATCTCATGTTTAAATTGAGATTAGGTATAATTCAAAAGAAATGAATATAAATTATTATATTCTGTACATATTTGGTATAGTCATGACTATGAGAGAAGAATATCTAAATTTCCTATGAAGTCAGAAGTTCTGTTTCTGAACCAGGTGTGTATTCTTAAAATAGTAGTAGATAACCTTAAGTTTGGCCCTTAAGAATATTATTTAGTCCTCCAAACCACTTTAAAGACATTGCCATAGCTTTGTTAACATCGACACATAATGACTTGATCATCTGACAGAAAAGATTACCATAAATAAATTTTTATAATAATATTATAAATAACTAGTAATAGAAACTCACGTTTGTAGTTGTGAGAGAATTTAGATGTTGTAAAATATTTCAACTCGCAACTCAAAATAATTTTCAAAGGAGAAACATAACTGTGGTTTTATTTCAGATGTAGATACCTATTCATAAAATAATTCCACTGTTTTCATAATTTTCTTTATCGCTTGGAAATGTTCTTTTAGATGTTCTTAAAATGTAGGGAAAAATTTGAAATGAGATGGGCCAAATATAAAAGCAAATAAATAATTTACTCAGATTTCCCAGGTCGAGATTGCCAAAAACAGAGATGTATAATAAATATAATATATACAGAAAATGTTACTTATGTTGAGATTTTTAATTAAGGTAGTTTCTTATGTCACATAAAAACTTGGTAAACATATAATTATGCCACCCTACAAATCAGATATATTTTAGTTTTAAAAGAAACCAGGTGAGATTTAGCAAAGTGGGATTAAAGCAAATTTGTGAGTAATTTGATCAAGTAACAAAACATTTTCTCACCCAAATGTGTTTCTAATAAAATAACTAATGAGGTGCATCATGAATATCAAGTCATTACAGTTTTAATGTATGAGCACATAACTATGAATTTATAATTTAGAAAGGTAAGTTATCACAGATACTGGAACTTTTAAAAATTCTGTTGAGAAATGTCAATAAGAAGGTTTAACGTCAACTGAGTTGTAAGGGACTTTGCAACTAGGAATCATTTAGTGATTCTCAAATCCCACATCTCAAACTGTCCTCTTTTCCACAGGCAAGAGTTATTCTGACATAAATGATTCCATTTCATGTTTACAGTTTCTATTTTATGAACCTAATTGAAAGACTCAATAATTCTTAATAAATAATGTACCCTACTTTAAAAGGTTATCAACTAAAAATGAAAACCTATTAAATGATACTAAAAATGTTTATATACAGAAGAACAAGACTTAGAGATTTTGTCAGAACTGAATTTTCCTGAATCTTGTAAGGATACAAAGTTTGAACACCTGATCTCAGAAGTTTCAAACTACTCAAAAACAAATAATTCTAAAGCTTTACAGGCTTAGGTGTAATTTAAAAATTTTGAAATGTCTCTCTTTCACTGATTGACTTCCTTAGAATCAGCACTGGTAACAATCTGAACTACTTTTTGGAAGACAAACACTGCAAATATAAATTGGAAGAGAAAAATTTGGGGGTTGTGGTACAGAGACATGTCACAATTGAAAATTGATGTTATTGAAGGTATTTCCCAATTTATATTAACAATTCATCACAAAGAACAGTGGAAACTTCTAGGGGAATAGAAGATACCAAAATAACCTAAAATGAAGTCCTTGAAATTAAAACAGCTAGGGCAGGATCCATGTGTGTGTGTGTGTGTGTGTGTGTGTGTGTGTGTGTGAGAGAGAAAGAGAGAGAGAGAGAGAGAGAAGAGAGAGAGAGAGAGAGAGAGATATATGAATGAAGGTGTAAAACTATCTTTGTTTTAGGTCATGTTATCAAAAAGGTCATCTTTTTTATCATTTTTTTTTTTTAAGACATCACAAGAGAGTGGTATGGCTCCCTGCTGAAGTTTGTGAGGAAAGAACATTGTCATTCTACATGACAGCAATGACATCTTTCTTGAGCAGAGACAGAGCAGAAACTGTATTTAACCATAGTCCCAAATAAAACTGCAGGAAAAGAAACCTTGATCACAGGAGTTCCGAAAGAGAAAAAATATCAACTCTGAAAGGAATTAAGTATTGTCAAATGAAACAACTGGCTCCTTTTTCACCTCAGCCCTTAACTTACTACAAGAGCGAAATCTTACATATATCATTTCTTCTGAAAGAACCTACAATATACTTTATACATGTCATTTATAAAATATTACACAAAAAGCAGCTATAAAAATGGGCTAGTAAATGATAATGCAAAACTTGCCTTTGACTCATTTGCAATAAAAGCTGGAACATCCCTTTTTTATTTCTTGTCTTCCTATTTTAGTTATTTTTTGTTGTTGTTTTGCGAGTAATTATGAGTAAATTTTATTTTAAGACCATTAAAGGAAAAAATATTTTTCTAAAACGACGTCAAATTATCTGAAACTCTTGCAAAAAGTAAATTTAAGTCTTGGTAACACTTCTACCTGAAAATTAAGTTTAAGTAAGATTATAGAAATGCAAAAGCCCCATTAAGAAACAAATATTTATTGGATGCCTACTGTGGGCTGGCTCTATGATGAAAATTTATTATTTAAGTCTGACTTTCAAGAAAATAAATGTCCATTTTAATTCCTTTACTTTTCCACTTTTAGACTTGCATTGGAACTTTATGATCTAGCATTTCCGCAGAGCTCTTTCATTACACTGATTCAATTTTCATCAGTGTATCGCAAATGAAAATATTTGTTCTTATTAGAATTCCACATATTAAAGTTTTTTCTATGCATAAATGAGAATAGTTATTCAACTTGTGGATTCGAATATGAATGGAATAGCTTTAAATACCTGTGATAGTGTTAATCATCTCTATTAACAATGGTTAAATCAAGTGTTATGAGACATTGAACTTACATAATTGGGGGTCCTTCTTTAAATAAAATAATACTAAAACAAAACAAAACAAAACAAAACAAAAACACCAGAGTTGTTTCTGTCTTTTCCTAACAAGAACAAGGAACTCTAAAATGTATCATTGAGTCTGAAAATTACCTTAACCTTCTGAAAAAAAAAAAGAAAAGTTTCTATAAAACTGAACAATACAGTCTTTAAATTGAAGAATCTCTAATTATACAATATTTACAGTATCTTATAACTACAATTTCATCATTCAAGATCACTCTTTAATAAGTCAGCAAAAAGTTGGAAAATTTCTTCTTCAACTGAATATAAACAGAAATACTTCTTTGTTTCATTTATTCATTGGCCTTTCTTCTATAGGGACCAAGAATGTACTCAGTCTCTTTATTTCATTTCTCCATATAAAGTTTATCTTTATGAACTCCATACTCTCTCTGTTTTAAGCATGAATTCTTCCTTCAGGCATACCTTATTCAAATTCAAAACCAAACCATTTACCTGTCTTTCTCTGGACACCCTGTGGTTGGGCATTATCTCATTTAAAATGTGGTGCTCAGAATGATACAGTTGTTTAATCCTGATGCCAGATCTCACTGAGACTGGAATATTTAAAAAGACAAAGTAATAGTTCTAGCAGTTGATCAATAACTTTGGTGGCTGCATGGGCTCTCTAGGACTTGGGGCCTCAGAAAGAAATACTTCAACTCTAGTGTAAACCATTTACAAGGTTCCACTCTGGATGTCTTTACACTTCTGCTTCTGTTACAAACTGCCTGATTTCCACCATCTCTAGTTCAGATTTTCAAGAGACAGATTTAATTTGGTCCAATTTAATCATAACTAAAGCATATCATAAACCATACTTAGCAGAAAGTTCAGTTGTCAAATGCTTGTGTCATTTCAACCAATTTGGCACTGGGAAAGAGCCAATATATATGAAATCACCCATGGCTCCTCCTTAAGCAGGCCCATTAATGTAACAGTTTCTCTCAAAATGCAATCCTCGTAGATACCTAGAGCTTTCTTTATAAGACACACTCACAAATTCTTCAGTCCCCTATGTAGGAAATACTTGGGCTGTACCATCCACTAATAAGTAAATAATTAAAAAGACATGGTTTGTCTTCCATCCATTTTCACTCAACAAAAAATTATGGAGCACCTTCAGTGTGACAAGCACTATGTCCAGTTCCGATTCAGAGACAAAGACTCATAGCACTAGAGAGTTCACAGTTTAGAACTTATGGTTTTTTGCGTAGCAGGTAATCCTTTAAAATGTTAGCCATTAAAAATGTGCATTTTAGAATGTCCATAAAACTAAATTACTTATGTCTATATAAAGTCATCTCTGTATCTTTTAGTTTGAAGATGATAATGTAATTATCAAATGTCTTCCTTCTGTGTGTAGTAAGAATGGCATTCCTTGAATGTACTCACAATATAAATCATTTTTATTGTTCTGGAGAATTGGGATATTATTTTTACTTCCTTGGGAAAAGCATCGTGTCTACAATAGAGTTACAGTGAAGCAGATTATCTTCTTTTTTCCTGAAGCCTCAGTTTGTTTGCATGTACAATGTAAATAATAATTATACCTTTTAGGATGGACATCTATTAGTAAAGCCTACTCAGAAACACTTCCCCTTCTTTTGATAATAACACCCTGAGTCTACTTTTGGAAACACCACCTCTTTCATTTTGAATCTACATAGTTAAGGAATGGTGTAACTTTTCCAGCCACAAGAAGACACACATAACAGGCTGTTTCAAAAGGGCATTCTTTGCCTCCATGATTCATGTAGGAATGATCATAGAGACAAGTTATGGCCCAGCCCTCTCTGAGAATTAGGTTGTGGAAACCTCTTTTTTTCTGAGGTGACGGCTGTTAAAGACTTGTATATCTAGAGGTGTTGGGGCCATCCTTGCTGCCACATGCTGAGGATTTACATTGTGAGTACATTCAAGCAATGCCATTCTTACATACTCCCCAGAAGGAAGATATTTGATAACTATATTATCATCTTTAAACTAAAGGATACAGAGATGGCTTTATGTAGATACAAGTAATGGGGAGTTTTATAGACATTCTAAAGTACATATCTTTTAGTGACTAACATTTTAATGAAAACTCATAAATTCCTGACATCATTTTAGCACAAATTCAGCTATATTTGAGACTGCCTCCTGCATTTCCCAGTTGAACACACATAAAAAATAATTTTTTAAAACTAATTTGAGTAAGGTACATGGTCGCTTTCAATTGAAAGAGTTCTGACTAATAAAAACGTTATGAATAATGCATGGAAATTGCTTAGCATTATGTTTGGTACATAGTATATCCTGAATAAATGCAAATTATTTTTTATTTGTACTTCAACCACTTACTAAATTATGACATTATTAGAGTCACCACTATTTTACGAACCTCAATTTCTTATCTATGAGATATAGGTAATAGGCATACTGTGAATATATTAAACATTGTTACATAAATCAAGCAAGATGAATCTTATAAGTGTTTTGCATACTGTAAACTTATACAGAAAGATAACATAGTAGACTCACCAACTCACATTAGTGATTTTAATTATCTTTAGTTTCATCAATTTTTAAAGAAAATTCCCCAGAAAAGCTTCTTTTCTGCTTTATATATTTCATGCCATCTAAGATTTTTTTCTTTTTAATATAAGAAGCATAGCAATATTATGCTTAAACCTGTCTCCATACAAGAGAACAGCTTGTATTTATAGCACAGCAAGTGTTGGCTATCTCAAACAAGTGATCAAATATAGGTCATTCCTGGTGAGTCATTTGAATAGTCAATTATATATCTATTCTGCTGAGTCTCAATTAAACTATAGTCCTTAAAGCGTTTCCCTAGACATTGCTGTGTCAAACTACTTACTTGCCACTGGGCTTCTGGTTGCCTAGGGATTTGGAGTGAACATTGCCTCCTTAGTCAGATCTAGTCATTCTCTTTCTCCTAGTTGCTAAGCTATAAAAAATATTCTAGTAAGGGCCACCTTCATGGGTGTAAGATCTGTTTAATCACACAAGTTTCTATGGTCAGAAGGGCCCATGCTTGGTTTAATGTTCTGCTGTCACCTCCTTGAAATTCTTAATTATCTTAAACAAGGGGTCCTGAATTTTCGTTTTACACTGGGCTCCACAAATTATGCAGTCAATTTGATTCTAGATGTTGGAAATTATAACAACTTGTACCAGCTAAGGAGTGACCTTATTTAATTTAGTAAAGACATACAAATCTCAGTCATATATTCAAGTCTTTCCTCCTTTACCTGTATCTTCACCATAGTGTCCCTAGATGTCAGCCTAAGCATCCCTATGCATGACTTAAGAGGAAAATTATTGCAAGAAAATCAGCTCATGTTTATTAATTAAAATTAGTATTATAAAAGATAAAATCACTATATTTGTTTGACATTTCTTCCTTATTATAATTTCCTGAACCAGTTTGTTTATTAAAATAATATATTTTAAAGCCAAAAAAAAAAAAAAGACCTGAAAAGGCTCTATTTGGAAAATTAAAGTTTTATAGATAAATGAGGGAAGAATGACTAGACCTCTAACACTGCTAGTTTCTATAATTAGATTTTACCAGTTGGCTCCTCCATTTCATATTAGTTAAAATATATATTCATAATAGATTTCTTTTTCTTATCAGGTTATCAAATTGCTGCTATATTCTTTTAACAGTATTTTTAAATTTGAGAATAAAACAGAATAAAATCATGAGTTTATAAAATCTTTATTAGTAGTGTAGTGAATATACTTCTAAGAGGTGCTAATTCTATTCATGAATGCTATCTTAAGAAACATAATTTATTTATAAACTAGGTCATTTAGCACAATATCTCACACTTAGCAGAAATTTTCACACTCAGTAGGTAATTTAACTGCTGTGATGTGGATACTTTTGGCTTCAGCCCTTGGAGCAGTTAGAGCTCCAGTTAATCACCAATGGCATCTCAAGTGTCTATCTGAGGGGAGGCCCTTAGAAAGGCAGTACCAACACATCTCATCTATTCAGCATCTCCTACATTGTGCTGGTGCTAAAAAGTTTGTAGGGTCAAATACATTTGTGTAGTACTGGGATAACAAGTTAAACAGGTTTCTTTGCTGCACAATCTTTCAGAATGATTGAAATACCTTTCTGCATTGTGAGGAATTATAGTATTCAGTGACTTGCTAATACCACCAATTTCATTTAACTTCTGTCACTACCATCCATGTTCTTTTAGAGACCATGTTCTATTATACAAATAGTTTCTCCAAGTATGGTGTTCAGAATACCTCACTCAAAATTACCTAGGGAGTTTATTAAAAGTTTAGATATTGGTTCCCATGTCAGATCACAAACATGATTTTTTAATGTGCTAATTTTAAATAAGTTTTACAGTAGACATATGTATCTGTTCAAACATTTGAGAATCTCAGAAGATGAACAATATAATTCTCTCTAATCTATTTCATCTTTTGGCAATTGTATTTGTCAAAAAAAGAAACTACTAAATTAATTTTTAATTTATATATTTAATTTTTATTTTATTTTTGCCTAAGTTAAGCTAAAATAACACATATTCTACTAATATATAAAGTTAATGACTAATTTGTAATGTACTAAAATATACTAGAATGACCACCAAGCAAAATTATAATAAAAAATTTTAGATATTTTAAAAATCAAGGTGTATACATGATTTATGAAATTACAAAAACACCCACTTAATCTGCAAATATTAAAATAATGGTAAAATCTAGAGTTCACATTGATATAAGAAAATAAGTATTTTAAAACATTTTTCATAGAAATGCAATCAGAAAAATCTTTCCAGAAGGCAATATAGCAGCTGTGTATGATGGGGTAACTGATATCAGAATAGCCTTCCTACAGCAAACAATTATAAAACTAGACAAACTATATGAGGTAATTCTTTCTAGGTAATGAATAACAGGTAGTGCAAGACTAAAAGAAGGGAAACTCACAAGGTAATCATGATCATTCAACTATCTGCCCAGGAATAATTTTTCAACAGAGGTGCAGAGAGCTAGTGTGCAAGTAGTGCATGGTGATCCCACTGAGATGAAGAAGAAGACATGAGAATTTAGGAGAGCAGAAACAAATGAATTCTGTGGCACATGGTATAAGAGAGAGGGCACTGCCTAGAAAGTGGGTTCCAAAATCCACATGGAAATCCCCTGTGAGTCTGTAGCTGGTTCTTGGCCCATATATTTGCAGGATGAGACCACTCAAGGCTTAAGAGATGGCAGCTGCTATAAGGAAAATGGAATAGATAAATTATAGAGTAAGCAGTTCCTAAGGAAGAGCAGTCCTGGGTGAAGTTGGAGTTCTGGCCCTACTACACAGATCTCATCAACACCTTGTTAAAACTTCTGGCATCCTGCTGACACAAGAAAAGCTGAGCCTAGAAGAGTAAGTGCCACATTCTAGAGTAAGATTTACATTAGGCCTGCCCTAACAAAACCTGAAATCAAGATCTGATAAGACATACAAGGGAGAAAGTTTGGAGTGTGAGTCCTGCTAAATTAGAGTGACTTACCTCGAGCACAAAAATTTTAATGGAGAGTAAAATGAGTTTAAACAAAATCAAGGTGATCAACTAATAATTGACTTCCTACAATAACAAGAGTTAACCCTTTTTAGGGAAGATAATAAAACCTGAATTAAGATGTTATCTACAATGACCACTATTCAACAACAACAAAATTGATTATATATACAGGGGAACGGTGGGGCAAGCACAGGGCAAGTGGGACATGTGTTGTCAATGGTCAAGAATAAAAAGAAGTCAATATTACCAAGACATTAGACTTAGCAAATAACAACTTTAAAACAGGTGTTATAGCTATTATATGTTCAAAAAAATTAAAAGGAAACTGAAATAAAAGGAAGATGTGGTTATAATGAATTAACAGACATAAAAACTCAGCAAAGAAATAAAACCTGTAAAAAGTCAAATAGATATTTTAGAATTAAAGTACAATAACTGAAATAAAATATCAACTCCATAGACTTAATAGTAGATAGATATCGAAAGGAAAAAGAGTCAGTGAACTTGAATACAAAGCAATAGAAGTTATCCATTTCAAGAACACAGAGAAAAAATGTTTGAAGGAAGTGAAAAGGTTCCTTTGGGCACACACGACATTATCAAATGGTCAATATATGTAATTAGAACTGTGAAAAGAGAATAGGGAGAGATTGGAGAAGAAAAAATATATGAAGAAATAACTGAAAACTTCCCAATTTGATGAAAAATATTATGTTGAAGATCTAGGATTTCAGTGACATCGAAGCTGAGTATCTATAAAAAATTGCACCTAGGTATATTATATTTAAACTTCTGAAAAAAAAAAATGTAGGAAAACACTCTGAAAGCAGCCAGAGGAAAAAGACACTATGTCATGAGAAGAAATGTAATTATTGATGACTTTTTATTAGAAACATGGAGGCCAGAAGAGAATGGAATGACCTTTTTTAAAATGCTTAAAGAAAAAGAGTTAACCCAGAATTCTATTATCCAGGGAAATATTTTAAAAATCAATCAGTTTTAGATAAATAAAAGTTGGGGAAGTTTGTTGCCTGCAGACTTCCCACATTTTAAGAAATGCTAAAAGATGTCTTTTAGTCTGAAAGGAAACAATACAAAATGGAAACAGTTTTATAGTAAGAATAGGAGAACCAGATATGACCCTCTCCCCATCTGGACTGATTGGTTTGCCGATATGTTTTGGAACTGCTGCAGCTATTTGCAAACATGAGAAAAGTTGACATAAGGACAAAGCTGATCCCTGCTCTCTCCTAAGGAGGACAGAGCCATGAACTCCAAAGAAAGACGCTAAAACTACCCTACTATTGTGATTCTAAGTTATGTGAAACAAAAAACATTTAAGAAAAAGTAAACAATGACATTTCAAAATATTCACACCCCCCCAAAAAAAGCCAAGCAGAGCCAATTGTCATATCATACAGAGTGAAAAAATAATAAATATTTAAGTATAATCCCTCCATATGAGTAGATGATTACACTTTATTTTTAATGCCTGCTTATTTTCTTTTATCTACAAATCTAAATTTCAATTTTTTTTTTCCGCTTTAATTCCTTAGGTGGTCAAACCTGTCCTGACTTGAACTAATTTGGCCACAAAACCTGACTTGTACTTACTTGAAGCTATTTATGGTCTTTATTTAATATACTTGGTTTGAAGATTTCTATGTTCACTGCAGAAATAATACTATGTATTTCATGAGGTGTGGTCTAAGGTTCTGCGAGCCATTTTACTCAATATATATGCAGATGTTCTTTTCCTTTTTAAAACTTCTAAATTCCAAAACACATTTGATTTCAAATAAGAGAATATAAACTAGGATTGCTTTTCTTTACATTTTCTTTCCCATCTATATTCTAAATAAGAAAGCATAGTTAATGCAAACAATAAAAAAATAATAATTTAAGAGACATAATGAAGCAAGAATATAGATAGAAATTATGTTCTGGTTAAAATTAACATGATAAAGTAGAAAGTAAATACTCAAAAGCAGTTCTACTAAAGACTAATCCAGGACACTGCTGTTGAGTCTGTGTAACAGCAGTTAACATTAGAAGGGATACAACAAATTCATACTGTTTCCTCATATGCTGAATACTGCGTAAGTGTGTAACTGTGTTCTATGAAGGTCCTCCTTTGGCAGTTTGCTCTCAGTTGCAGATAATTATTGTCCATTAACAACCCAGTTAATGGCAATTTCTACACCACTACTGAAAAAATACACCGTTTTTCAAACATGCAATAGTGTCCTCTATTTTCATTTTATCCATTCCGGTTTTACATTTGCAAATGGTGTAAACTTGAACAAACCTGCCTCTTGTAATCCACTTTATTTCTCTATAAAATGTATTTGCCATACATACCTGACAAGGCTGTTCAAGATCAAAGGAGAGAGCCCATGTGAACCGTCCTTGTAAATTTCACACAAAGAATAACTAATTTTACTCTCCACAGCCTGAAATTCTCCTTCCATATTCCTACTCTTTGCCTGTGATGTAAATTATTTACTATTCTTATATACCAGTACTTTGCTTTTATCTACAATTTCCAAACACAAGAAATGCCTCCCACATATCACCAGGAGATTCATTTATGATCTGTCATTAAAGTTTTTTTCTCTCTGTTTTTCCTATTATATGGTACTTCAATTTCAGTAATAGTATAAAATAATTATGCATATATTATTCATTGCTTGTTTCCTCCCACAAGAATATATAAACTTCATGAAAGGAGAGACATTTCTGTGTTTTGTTTACTGCTTCTGTCTAGTGAATAGAACAGTTTTAAGATTCTTAATATAAATTCAAAAATATTTATGAATGCATTTTTACTTATATATTTATATTCAAAGATATGCATGATTGACTGCAATAAATATATATCTACTATATAGGTACATGTGTATATGTACCTGCTAAATGCCTACTAATTTCTAGGCAGTGCACTCAGGGTTTTTCATCTCTTCTAATATTTAAAATAAGTCCATAAAATAGGTCTAATTAAGGGAAGTAGGCTTAGAGATGTTATATAATTTGCTCAATGTCATAAAACTGATAAGTTATAGAGGCAAAATTTAAACCTAGGTCCTTTGAATGTCAAAGAATGTTCCTTAATTCTTATCTTAACATTCATCCAAGAATAACTCATTATAACTATTCTAATAAGTTATTTTGTATTTAACAAGGTTTTGGAAAAGCACTACCGAAATTACAATTGGTCATTATGAGAATAATCTCTGGAAATTTTAACTTGCCATATTACACTGCCACATGTATATTTAGAATTTTGTAGGTAAGCACACGCATGCTTGTGTCCATTACTGCTGCGAAAAGTTTTGGAATTAATATATTTAGATAGGTGAGCTGAAAAGTAGACATCTAAGGCAAAGTTGAAAGTGAAATCTTAAGGTCAATGATTTTCCTAAACTGGCAATTATAAAAAGAGTGACTAAATTATAAGTTTTGATTTAGTCAAGGCTTACTGAAAAAATCAGAAAACAGCAAAATGTGCCGTTTAAAAATTTTGACCTAATTATTTATTTAACTCAGATGTCTGTCCTCATGAAAAAATATCTGCTATATATAATGAATCAAAATGTGTTTAGTAAGTTTACAATATAATATGTTTGTTTATTCTCATTCTAGAAGCTAATTTTATCTGTGAGGGTTAAGGAAAAACATCACAATTTAGTATCAGATCAAGTGATAATCAGCCTACAGATTATTATAGTTATTTGATGATTATACAGCTAAAAATACTCAATAAGGGTCTCAGAAATCACTCAAATTAATGTTTTAGAATTTTATAAATTACAAAAATTTACATATCATGTATTAGTATCCATTATTGCATTACATCATGAATCTTGATTTCAAACAAATGGATTTACTTTAAATAATGCAGGAGTGTGTTCTATTGCAGGTTTTACTGATCCTACACAGGATGCAACAACTAAATTTCCAACAATTTAAAATTGAGGTAAATTCTTTGTATTTAATTCTTTATTGTTTGGGGAAGAATTATTCACCTAAAATAATGAATTTCGTGGTCACAAATTAACCTATTTTCCCGCACCATTTTTATCATAAGACAGGCTGTTCTTCATTAGTTTTCAAAGTTTAAATCACATAGAGAAACTGTCCTGGAACATCTGCCTATGTTTCTGGGGGAATAGGTAAAGAGAAGAGCTTTCTCCTCTTCATTGGATCGTCTCCTAATCCATCATTGACTTACCTATGTTAACCCTGTCCTACTTCCTCTTGTTCACATCTAATTCTTTCTAGTGGAATGGTTATTCTCCTCTAAAACTTTATTGGTCAGTAAGAATATAGGATAATGAGGAAAGCAGCATATTACAAGGGTACTCAGATATAACTGTACCACATCTGATGATCTTATCACTACTTTTTCCCGCCAGGTACTCTCTTTAATAGAGGCCACAATGCTATAACTTCCTCTTATTTTCCTGTTACATTCATGATCACTCCTTCTCCAACTTCTTGAAAATACTTTATATTTTCCCACCCCCTAAATGAGCTCTCCATAGTTAATTTCTTATCTGCATAGTCTCCTAGAGTAACCTCAGGAATTGTCATGTTTCAGCTAACACCTACATAGACAATGATTCCCATATCTACATCTCTAGCACAGTCCTCTCTACTACAATGTTATCTACAATAACACCCTCTTTGAATTATCTGTCTGGATGCTCCACCAAATCTTTAACTCAATGTGAGACAGACCTGGGCTTGAATTTAATTACTGTTTCTAATAGCTTCACAGCCCTAAGCAAGCCATTTAACTGCTCAAAGCCTCAGTTTACACAACTGCAAAATGAGGATAAAAATTCTATTTCATTGGGATGCTGTGAGGCTTTAATGAAATAAAGTATTATAGGTGATAGATTCAGTCTCTGATGCATGACAGGTCACAGGAAAGGATAAACATGCCACTCAAAAAGAAATTCATTACTCCCATATATCTGCTTGCTGATTACATATTCCCTTGATTAGTGAATAGTACTTCTTTATAGCTATTTGTCAAGATACATATCTATAAAACACTCTAGACACATTCACCCTCTCTCCTTTCCCAAATCAATTTGTTATCATAACTGCTGTGAAAAGTTCTGGAACTAATACATTTAGATAGGTAGACTAGAAATCTACTATGGCCTCACTGGGCTAAAATCAAGATGTCGCAAAGAGTGTGTTTGCTTCTGGACAATCTGCTTCCTAGCATTTTCCAGCTTCTAGAGACCATTTGATTTCTTTGGCATGTGGCCTCTTTCCTCCATCTCCAAGGCCAGCAGAGTTGCATCTCTCCAACACTTCTTCCTTTATTACACCTCCCTCTTATGGTAGCCAGGAAAGGCTTTATGCTTTTAAGAAATCATACAAGTAGACTGGGAATACCCGGACAATTCATAAAATCTCCTCATCTCAAGGTCTATAACATTAATTATACCTGCAAAATCTTTTTTGTCATGTAAGGTAACACGTCTGCAGGTTCTGGGGATTAGGACATATAGATCTTTGAAGGCTATTATTCTGCTAACCACATTAGTGGAAGAGAAAAATAAGCGTACAATTAAGTAAAGTAAAAATATATGATTGTAATATCACAGGCTCATCTCAGAAAATCCAGTTTCCAATCTTTTTGTTCCAACTTACACTATACTTTATATTCAAAAAGAAAACATTTCTTTTCATTTTCTACAATCTGTACTCTTTCCAGTTCAATAGAGATTTTTTTAAAAAAACAATGGCTTTCCACAAGAACACCCCCACAAGTGATAGCTAGCTATAGACCTCCTTTGGGTAGCCTCATAGAGAAGGCCTGGCCTGGCTGAGTAGTAGGCTGTGAATTCTTCTCCTAGGGACAAAGGCTGCCTTGGGGAAACTTGGCAGCACATCAAGAACAAGAACATAGCGTAGTTATTTCTTCTTAACACCCAGGCAAAAGACTTTGTAAACTGCCTTTAGGCTAGAAAATGTTCGTACATTCACAGAAGAGTAAAGGGTAAAATGAAGGCAGCATACAAGGATGAGGTTTGACTCTAGTTGTTTTCAAGTCATGTAGGAAAATATCAGTAATTAAATAGTAAAGAAGTCAGTATTACAGAGCAAACCATTGCATCTCTCCTGCTGAGAGGTGCTTCCTCATTGCATGGTATCTTAAAATCTTCCATATATACCAACTGAATATGCAGAATCTATTTTAATTATGTAAATAGAAGTATGTCAAAGAGGTTTGTATGTGTTTGGTGAGTGTGTAAGACATTTTGAACACAGATATGCCCCATTTTAAAACAAATTTTGAAATGAGCTAAGATTTAGTAATGCATAAAAAATTAAGGTGAAGTCCTACCCCAATTTTTGCATCTTCTCCTCTACCTCAAAATATTACCTCCTTCATTCCTAAATATATGGTGAATCACATAAAAAGGTATCATATTCACAGGTTAAATTCTAACATAGTTAAGTTAATTCACACACAAATCCAGTGTGTTCCAAGTCTTCTGTCACTTGTAAAACACATTTTGTTCACATATAAGATTTGGTGACAACTTGTGGATGGGTGAAATTGAGTGATATCGCTCAAACAAAGCAATGCTACTGCTAATGTTGAATGTTAACATCTCAGCAATATCATCTTGACATATGTGGATAAAACATTTAATTCATAGTAAAATGAGAAAATATAAATGAAATTAACTTTATAAAAGTAAAATAATATGAAGTGATAATGGTAAATAAGATAGTAATGTGAAAAAGATAAATGCTCAAGATGTTCAATCAGACAGCAAGAGTTTATATTCTGGTTGTATCATATACTAAATATCTATGTGATCTTAACTTATCTGAGCTTCTGTCCAAATGTGGTGAAGTGTGAGTGCACTTTGTTCACTCATTTATTCAAATAATATCTATTGAATGACAACTTTGAGTTGTCATTCAATAGATATTATTTGAATAAATAAATTAGAACATGCACTGTTCTAGGTACTGAAGATATAGCCATGAATATATCTGACAAATATCCTTGCCCTCTCTATGGAGCCTACATTTTCGCAATTCCTCATACGGTAGTTATAAGGGTTGGATGAGATTAGGTAACGTCTGGCAAAAGGTAAGCACTGTAAATAAATGTATTTAGCATCATTATAATAGTAATAAAGTGTTTCAGAAAGCTGAAAAAGTATACTTATTTGCATAATATGTAGAATTCTAAATAAACAAATGAGTAATTCAGGCAAACTAGCAACGATAAAATTTATGTAATCATTACATTTCTCTAAAAGAATATATTTCTGAAGAGTAGCTTAAAGAAAAACAATTCTGCTTTTTGAAATAAAAGTTTTCAACAATTAGCCATGTATTTACTTTTAATATATTATCTTTTTAAAGTATCTTTTTCAGTTGTCTCTGAATTAGCAATCACTGAATGAGTTATCTTCCATTTTTTGTTTTTCCCTTCACATAGCCTTTTTTGCTACTTTTCTACACGATCAAGCAGTCATCACACCATGATTTATGATCTTTCTCCTGTCAATTCAACCATCATTCTACTCTGTTCCGTTAGCATGTCCTGCTGTGAAAATCCCTGTAGAATCCTTGGTAAACTCTCAGATGTTTTCAGGTTCTGCTTGGAAAGCAGTGAACCACAATGTTATTAAAAGCCAGTGACTTTTAAAAGGATTTATTTCTTATCCCTAAGAGAAGGGGAAGTCTAGACATTACCTTTACAGTGACATTCATGCACAGCTTTCAACTGACAGTAGTATTTTCTGAACTCAAATGCACTGCTCCAGCTATCAAATTTTACATGGAATATTTTAGGGAGTTCTTTAAAAATCAAAATGCCTAGCTCTGCAGTTCAATAAGTTTGCCATTCCAAGAGACATTACTGTCAGAACCTATTAGTTACAATGAAGGTAGTTATCCTGTAATGCTGCAAGCCAAACACATTAAGTCTTTAGTCACATTTGTGGCACATTCTTCAAAACTCCACATTTTCAAAGGACTTACTGGAGCCAACATTCCTAGTACTTGCCCAGTTAAACAGAAGCAATAAGAAGCATGAAACACTACATACTATATAAGAATTTTGGCTGAACACCACATATATCGACCTTACATTAAAAAAAAAAATCATAATGGCATTAAATCATCCTAAACCTCTAACATTCATTCATAAGAATACTCTCATTTTTTCATCAAAAACCACATGTCATTTTGATTCATGTATAGTGATAAAAAATATAAATTTGACGGAATGTGTCTGAACCTGACCCAGGCACTTAAATATTTTCATAACTCCAGAAGCAAAAGAAAACCAGGCAGAAATCTCTTCTCTATGCAATACAGCCAGCTTTGAAAAAATGACCTAGATGTAAACAGTTAGTGGCAAAGTTAAAATAGAAATGTTAATCCTATGAGGGACCTTGCTTGCTGTTTTCAGTCCTTCCTAAAGATTAAAAAAAAAAAAAAGAGTAAGGAACATAAAAACAGCCACAGCCCTAATACTGAGAACTACACAAACAAGCAAGCGAGAAAACAAAACAAAACAAAACAAAACAAAAAACAAAAAAAAACAAACAATAACAAAAACACACACACACGAAACTTCACAAATACTAAAGGATAAAATAAAACATCGATTTTAAAATACATTTTTTTCCAGCTGTGAACTTTTTTTTAGAGGGGACAGTAGGAGGAATGAGTAGAAAAATAAGTAAACAGATTCTAGTTTAAGTTTTAATAGAATGACAAGATTATTAGAAAATAGCTTCTTTAAGAAGTCAATTTCCTAAAATTGCAGGTAAAATTAAATGATAGAACAGGGGTCAGCAAACTTTTTCTGTAAAAGGTGAAATAATACATGCTTTAGGCTTCATGGGCTAAGCTGCCTCGGTGGCAACTGCTCAGCTATAGAACAAAAGCAGCCAGAGACAAAACTCAGATGAATGGACGTGGCTATTCTAATAAATAGTTATTTACAAACACTGAGCTCTGAAAATCTTATAATTTTCACTGCTTATAAAATATTTTTCTTATTTTTTTCAATCATTTAAAAATACAAAACAAAATCCCTAGCTTATGGACAATATACAGTGGCTGGCCTTGGTCCAAGTTATATTTTGCAGACCTCTAGACTAGACACTGATGATACAAACTGTAAAAAATAAGTGATGAGAGGACACATCTCATCCTTCCTTCCTTCCTTCCTTCCTTCCTTCCTTCCTTCCTCCTTCCCTTCTCCTTTCCTTCTCCCTCCTCCTCCCTCCCTCTCTCCTTCCCACCTTTCATTTCTATTATTCTATATCTAATCTAATCTAATCTAATCTAATCATCATCTATCACTCTATCTTGGCATCTGACAGCACACAAAATATAATGAGGCAGGCCCATGAGAGTAGAAGGCCAGATTATCAGCCTCTCAAACCAGTAGTAAATTGCAACAGGCTAATTTTAACTGTTACTAGGCACCGAGCCCACACCACTACCTTGGAGTATCTGGTAGCTACAAAATCATTCACAATATTCAAAGTGACTGCAGGTACACAATAACGTATTTGCATTCCTATTAACTGTTGCAGAAGATTTTTAATTTTTATTTATTTATTTTTATAGCATCTTATTTGACAATTAATGTCTTCATTGAATTCTCTGAATTTTCCACTATGGTACAGAGAAAAGGGAAGCCATGAGAGAAGCTTGCCTTATTGTGGCAATAATTGGAGCATCATTATTTATTTATAACAGCTGAAGTGTTTTTTATTACTTGGGGATTTAGCAATACTCAAGAAATGTTACATCCTTCCTAAGACATTTAGATACACAAAGCTAAGAAATCCTGGAAACAGCGACCTGTAGTTCTCCCAAGTTCCATTTCAGAAAAGTATTTTATTTACTTTTAGCAGTAAACAAGCACTGAGAATTTTCTTTTGAAGCAATCTCACCAGCAATCCAGAAACTACTTGGGCAGTAAATATTTTATACTGATATACTGGTTGTTAGAGTTCAGGTAAATTGAAATCACTGTTTTTAAATCATAGTGTGGTCTGATATGACCATGAAGAAAAGTTTCAGTGATTAAATGAATTACTATTTCTTCAGAAAGATGGTGTTGGCAGAAGCATTGTCATAACATGTACTTTCCTATTAGAATAGAGTCTTTAAGAGACTCATGTGGCTTTGTAAGTAATAATTAGGGAAGCTTCCCACTATAATTAAAAACATACGCTTAAATACTGTTTTTCAAAATGATACAAATGTTTAAATACCAACATAAAAAAATATGTGCAAAGATGCCAGAAACTTATGTGGTAAGAAAAGCCAGACTTGTATAAAGCATGCTTTTTACTGCTTGCTATCTGAATAAACACTGCTGCACAGTTTATAAAGACTTGAAAATTCCATTCATGGAATTTACATATTTCATGTAGAGTTTTATGGAAAAAAAAAAAAACAGCTCAATTGTGGCATTAGAGTCCACTTTTAAGACAGGTTTCGAAAGGGAAAGAAAACAGTCATTTTTGCTGAGTAACATGAGACATTAGGGAGAGATGTGACTCCACAATTATTACTTCACTTCATGAAAAAAACATTTTTCTTTTCAATGCAAACTCCACATTGAATGATGTGAGCTAGACTAAAAGCAACTCTTTGCAATGATTTAGGGGCCACATCTTGGGAGAATACAGATTAAATACAAATGGGTATTAGCTTTCAAAATCAATTATGAATTCATTCCATTACATGAATAGTAGCAATGGGCTGAGTTATTATTTTCAATTCATCCTGACAAATATTTATTCAACTTACCAGGTCCTGTGATAAGAGAAAGTATGTACCAAGGAGAAATAGAAACTTGAGAGGAATGTGCGATAAGAATACAAATATGGAAGACTGGATTAAGCATTGGTTAAAGTCTTAAAAGTAACAAACTGAGTTTGAAGCATGATGTCCAAAATGTTAATGGACCATACAGTTTGTGTTATCTAACAGTAAGTTGTAAACACAAAGAGTGAGCTCAGGAAATGGCAATGACCAAAGATATACATTTGGGATTTGTTTACACAGAATAGATAATGAAAACCAAATGAATGAATGAGATGGCCAAAGAACATATAAAAAGAAAAGGACCATGGACAGAATCTCAAGGAAGACTCATACTCATGGGCAAAAGGAAACCAAATTAATGAAGGAAATTGAGAAAGATTGCTAAGGAAAAGGGGACTTATGTGGCTTGTGGCTGAAGCAACAGGTGAAAAGAGATTCTACAATGTCAAATGATGCAAAGAGGAGATGGAAGCTTTTCAGTGGTTAAAAGCCATTGGATCTTCTTATTGTGGAAACACTGAAGACCTTAGCAAAATCAGCATTACAACAGAGGTAGCAACGGGTGAAGGTTAGGTCTAGTTTCCTATCCTGGCCTAAGGTTTCAAAACTAAGGATCAACTGAAGAATAAAATGAAATAAAAAAGTGAGTAAGAATATAATCGATAAAGAAAGGTTTTGGGGATGGCAGGAGGGGATAAATTTGAGAGCAGAGTGGGACATGGTTAGCCTGGGAAGGAAAGGTTATTTCTCAGGTACGGAGCAAATAAAGAGAGGACTAGTGAAAACACAGATATGTTCAAGTGTGGTAGAGGATGCCAAATAATACAGGTCAGAAGATTCTCAACCTCAGACCAATATAAGCTGAAATTATATAAGCGTGAACGATTCAGATTTGGAGTTTTAAGTATAAGAATAAACAAGGATAAAATAAGAACTTTATAAGAAAAGTACACTTTGAAAATTATATTTAGCCAAGAAAATATATCCACATTTTAAATTGATTAAAGTCTGAATGTAATTTATTCTTCAGACAGAATACATATTCTACCACTATGCATTTTATAATGAGGTTTACAAACATATTTTATATCTATTTCTTAAAGTGGTAGAGACACTACCTAATTTCATTGAGTAGTTCTAATATTATGATAAGACAAGTTAAGAGATTTTATCTCTGCCTGAAAGGTAGTAAGGAATCTTTGAAAGATTTTATTCATTATTCCCTGGCAGACAAACTAGAGTTTCTTTCTCTTGAGTAGTGGTTCTCAAACTTTAGTGTGTATCAGAATTACCTGGAGGGCCTGTTAAAACACAGGTAGCTGGGTCTCATCTCTAGAGTTCAAGCCCAAGAATTTGCATTTCTAACAAGTTGTTGGGTGATGTTGATTTTGCTAGTCTGGTCTGGGAACCACACTTTGAGAACCACTGCCACAGGCATCATGTAGGTCTATAAGTAAGAGTATTCTCACTCAACTTGTCTATTAAAGTAAACTGACAAACTAGAATTTGTAGATGTATTAAAATAGTCCCATTAATAGTTTTTTTTAAAACTACCTGTATTTGAGTTATTAAATGAATGTTCAAATATTATCTAGAACAAATCTCTCATTATCACTGGAAAATGATTCCATGTATTTATAAAAACATCACAGAATTTGTTTTAGTTGAGAGAATCACTTACCCATGCTTAAAATTTCTTACCATCTCTTCATTTAGGCCATTTTTATTACATTTCACTATAATATGTGACAGGAACTATTCTAGGTGCTTTACATATGTTACTTTTTTTCCTCATAAAAACCCTTTTATTTTATTTTATTAAATTCAATTTGCAGATGTGGAAACTGAGGCATAGAGATACAAACTACCTCAACTGATGATCAGATAGAAGTAAAGACGGGGGGTTTTTGGTTCTAATATTGTGGCCCTTACTTATTATACTTTTTTACTACACATTAAAGTATACTTTGAGCTCAAATACTTACCTGTTCCGAGAAACAGGACGTGGTATCTACCATCAGCAGCATGCACTCGATCCACAGCTATCTTTGTGTACTTATAGTCAGTGCCTATACGAACAATCAAAGGCCTTCTGTGGATTGGGTAGATGGAATTGTACATGAGAGGATGATTCCGAATAAAAGTAACAACGTCATCTGGGAACTCCTTGGTTGTTCGCATATTAGGTGTAAATGCTCCTCCTGGGCACTAAAAAAATATTTTTTAAAAAAATTAATAAAATAGTTACTTAGTTTTAGTAACGAACAAAAGTCATTTATTTTTCAAAATACTCAGAAGTTCAAGTTTTAAGGGCATTTACGCTCAGCTCATCAAAGATAAAGCAGCATAAATATATATAATGCTATACAGAACTATCTGTAGAAACTGAATATACAATGTGTATAATCTGGTCATTTGAATGGGGCTAAGTTCACTTATCCTATTTGCCTTCAGAGAGCAGCTGACACCATTTTGCATATAATGTAATTTTTCACCTTTCTCATCCATTACTTTTCCATTTTTTATTCTGTGCCAGGCATAGTCTTGTTAGAAAAAAAAAAAAAATCATATGGCTATAATATACTGCTGCTATTGGCTAAATAAATTTAGACTATCGTTATCAAATTCAATCAGAACTCTAATGTGCAAGAGTTTTATTCCATCTGATCCCTTCTTTCAAAAGAGAGATCTCTAATGCTGGAGCTTGTATTGGATGTGGTAAATCAGACTTGACAATCCTCCTACAGAAAAGACCCCAGTGACTTCCATTAATCTTATAATATAAACCCAATAGTTTAGCATGTCCTGCAAGCTCCTGTATGAATGGCCTACATCTACCCCTCCCACAGTAGTTCTTGGTCTTTCTGAGCCTCAAGTACGCTCCTGCTCCAGGATCTTGACACTTGCTCTTCCCGGTGTGAAATACTCTTCTCCAGACAATTTTATGTTTCCTCTGTTACTTTATTCATTTCTCAATTGAAAAGTTTCTTCTTTAAAGGTGTAGTCACATGCTCATTTCCACTATCCCCATCTCCATCTCCATTATCGCCTTAGCCGGCTTTTTTTTGCTTCACAGTCCTATTTATATTAGCTGCTTGTATTTTTATTGTCTGTTTCTCCTTCTGGAATGTAAGCTGTGTACTGATCTTAACTAGGTATATTTTATTCATTGTTTCACCCTCAGACTTACAACAAAGCTGACAAATAGTAGATATGTGATGAAGAGTAGTTTAATGAGTAAATCACTCTATTATATCTGCCATCCAATTTTGCTGCGGGGGCTGTATGAAACAGGGGTCTCTATTCTGGCCAAGAGAGAAAAGATGCAGAGCATCAAGTTCAAAGGTGGCAGATAGAAAACATTACTGAGATCTGGAAAAGAACTGCTGGACAGCCTCAGCAGTTCCGGAAGGGGAGCATGACAAGGGCTTCTGAGGAGAAGATTCCATTCATAGGGCACTTCAGGCCAAACTCGAGGGTAGGCTAGGAACTGCAGTAGCCTGGAGCTCAAACTCAGTAATAGGATGCAAGTGTTAAATGATATGAGTAAAGCTGTTGGGTATAATCTTTTAACACATACAAACATTATTTGTCTAATCCTATTAAACACCTGTCAATATCTCTACTTTTAGGAAAAAATATACATGGTTGAATTTTTCTTGAAACAAAAGCACTCATGTTTTAGTTTTCATGTATCCTCTTTAAAGAGGTACAAGGTAAAAGGGAAGTAATGAAGCAAGCTTCCTGACCAATACCAATGGGCACAGCATCTGTGGTAAACAGTAACATGTAATGAGGACAGTAGCAAACTGGAAAGTTATGCCTTATCCAAAGGTGGCAATGAACTGATTGTTCCTATGCAGAAATATAAGCCTAGCGTAGCAAGATTTCAACAGAAAATAGAAATGTGAAATTTTATGTAAAATCTGCCAAAATTTTAATGTTGACTCAATGGAAAAAAAAAAATTAGGGACCAAATAAAACCTGGCAACTTCTGGGTTAAATCCTTGCAACAGCTATCCCAAAACATCAGTGCCCCCTGGCAAGTATGCCAGGCAGACTCGCATTTGCAAATGAGTCTCAGCACATTCATTTAGACTGAATCATGCTGAATGCAATTTTTAGACTAACTTTGACCAGTTAACATTACTAGAACTTTTTACAGGACCAGTAAATATACTTCTGTTTTTGTAAAAAGACACAATTAAATGACTTCACAGAAAAGAGATAATGAGACAAACAATAAAACTAAGCCTTTCATTTGTTATCTCATTAACGAGACTTTCATTTAGGGCTCATATGTTTTTCTTCTACAAAAAAGCATTATATTTAAATACACATTTAAAAATCGCCCACAATGAAGGCCAAATGAGGACAAAGAACTAAACTGATGGATGTGTTTCATACTTCTGAAAGGTGGAGAATTATGGGTGTTTTCTACCCTCATTCTTCATACAAAGTGGAAAAAGGGAATACACTTCTCACCGAATGAAAACATGGAAAGATCAAATGTATGGGTAATTTAAATAATTCCAGGCCTTCATAAAACACCACTAATTACGGTTTGCTAAGCTGAGATGTCTCTTTAAATATTTGCAAGCATTCTCATTTGTAAGTTCCAGGGAGATCCAAAGTTAGTACATATTACAATTTATATAATTTCGAGTTAACAATTATTTTCACATGTGATAAACTCAATTAATGTCTTATTTATGGGTTTTACTTAACGATAATTAAAATTCAGATAAAAAATTATGTTGCAATTGCTCAAAAAAAAATAGGTATCCAAACAAATCAATGCAAACCAGTTATATTTTATATTAATTTAAATGCCCCCCCCCATTTGGAACTTTTGTTTACACTATTCACAATGAATTTCTTGCTTAGTATGCGTTTATTTTCAAAATTACAAAATAATATTTTGTGACAATAATGATTTTTTCCATTGATTCATGGTGTAAACTGTGCAGCTAAGACACAGAACAAAATACAATGATGGTGAAAAGAACAAGAACTGATTACCCTTTGCAGACTATCTAGACTTGAGAATTTGTTCTGCGTAACATTGCCAAGTACAAATAAGATGTAACTAACTTATCCCTAACCTTCTGATATGTGAAAGCTTTGTATTCGAATCTAACAATGATATAACATGTGCTACCATAAAATAAAGCCTTCGTCCATTAATTAGTCTGGTGTCTCATTCTTCAGAAAGATAATTTTACTCCACAGTCGCTGAGTAATTTTGGTTAAACTTTTTCTTTAAGTGTTTGTTTTTCTGCAGTTCTAGCTTTCTGTTTATCAAGTAGTGATAAGCACTCCTAACTAAGGCATTTTAAGTGTTTTTGATTACTTGAGTGTTAGGTGAAATGCAGTGAACAATAAGAATGCCATGTTAAGGAAGTGTCAGCAGTTGTTGCCCTTACCTAATTTTGTTCCTATTTTCAGGTATTCTTGGGCATCTGTTATCCTCTTATGCTCCTAAATGTTCTCCTAATCCTCACATCCATTATAATAGTTTTCAGCGTTAACATATTCAAATCTTAATCCATATTCCAATCTTTGGACAGCTTTTAGTCAAAAAGCATTTTGATGTGCCCAGTAGAAAACATAAGAACAAGAAGTTACCATTGTCTTCTAGACACAAGTCTTCTGGTTAGACAGCTGGACACATTCCAAGCAAAATAACAAGACATATCGTAATAATTTAAGAAAAATATAAAATAAATAACTGCTTGGTTCATAATCAATTGCCATATATGTTTAAGAACCAATATTTTTTAAATGAATTTAGGAAAGTGGAAAACTTGAGGCTGACAAGGTCACTGAAGTAGTTTAGAGATGTGTAAACAAAGTTTGGAGTATTTAGAGAACTGTAATTCCTGGGGCATTGCTGTATCATAGAACACAAAGAGGAGGAAAGAGGCTGAGTAGGCAAGGCTGAACGCAGCAGGAAATAAATGCAAAACTAGTCAGAAAAGAAGTAACTAGCACAATAAAGGGGAGCTTGACGGTAACACTTGAAAGATGAATGGTATAGGGACAACTAAATGGACTTAGAGGCATTCCAGAATCTGTACTAATTGCTAGCATTGGTCTGCGAAACTTGTATTTTGAGGAAACTGATCTTATGTTTAGATCCTTGGTCATCTAGGCATTTATTTAAAACACAAACAATTACATACTTAAAGGCTTATACTTAGGCACAAGCTGGCCCTCATCTTCCTTACGTTTATCTTTCACTACCTACAAGTATCCTCTCCTTCAGTCCTGGTAGCAAATGCAGAGCTTCTAGGACTCACTTATTCATTTTTACCTTTGTCTTGGAAAGTAAGCTGTAACCTTTGCCTGAAACGTCCTTCCTTACCTATCCAACTAATCTACATCCAACTGTGTATCAGGGCCAGCTCAATCTCATACTTTTTACATGTCTTCCCAAACGAGGCTCACCCACAACCTCTCCTCCAGCCTACATTTTGTCTATTCCATCGTCTATTTTACTCACGTGTTTTAAATAATGATATAAAACTATATAATTTGACTTTTCATGTCTATATTCCTTATGTGTTCAATATTATTGTAAAATTTACTAATTGAATGTTTCCAAACATATATGAGAAATAGAAATACCTCTAATGTAAGAACAAGAAGATGTATGTAATCAACAAAAGTGCCAGCAAATCAACTTGTCTTTGTCTTGCCAACACTATTCAGGGTATGAATTTTCTGTGTCCTTTTGCCATACCAGGTACCAGACATGTTCAAAACATAGTGATTAAAGCAGATGGTTGTGCTCCACTTCTAAACAGATGTTAAAACTGAACTTTGATTAGGTTCTGCTTTAACATGACCGTATATGCAAATGCAATCTTCTGCAAAAACTTTATACATGTTGCAGCAGAATAATGTAATATATTAGCTCAGTCGCAGAGAGAATCTGCAGTCTTTGGCTGCCCTTTGCAACATACCAAAGGTGTCTTATTTCTTCCACAAACTTGAATTACTTATGGAGAAACATTATGACACAATTGGCAGTCTTCTTCCTACAAACTTCGGCTTGCTGGTTGGGGCGGTTTTCAAACACGGCTATCAACCCTGCTTTAAAAGAAGCACCTACAGGGAACATTAGAACAAAAGTATACAATTTCTGCCAGTGTCATTTCTTTAAGAATCCTGTCATATATTTATGAGGTTGACCTGGCAACTGGACTACTGTGTAGGGAAATAAAGTATAGCAATCACAGTTGATCCTTTATTGGCAACTTCAGAGGCAACATTCTTAACCCTAGAGGAGAGGGAATGCTTTCAGTCACTTGGCTATAGGTCTTTTGGCTACGTGAGTGGGATATTAAACTCTGGAAGTCCAGGGAAGAGACAGACATTGGCCACTCTGAGTCAGAGAGCTGACTTCATGGCATGTTGCTCAGTGAAGGGTGGAGAGACCAAATCTTCAGGGAGGAATGCTTTTCTGGGAGAAGTTCCAGAGGTCATTTCTCCACCCTGACTCTTTTATTCCTTAAAGATCATTCATCTGACTTTTTTTTTTTTTAAATTTAAAGGAGCTGTTCTCTTCTCAGTACCAGATGTAAGAAACCACATTATAGAAATATGTCTCAAGTGCCGACTACTCCCTTTTTCACAGAGTCAGCTCCAGATGTGTGTCACCAAGCCCTGGCTTAGCCCACATTGCTTTAGAACAGAAAAGAAAATGCTTATTCTTAGGAGCTTGAAAACAGAGAAAAGAGAGACTGTTAGAATTTTCTAGTTTAGCATTAGTTCATTTTATTTTACTGAAAGGGGTTTATCTATTCCTACAATGTATGTAGAATAATTGTTATAATTGTTATTTAACTTGAATAGTTCTTTCTCTGCGATTCCGAATCCTTTTAAGTTGTTATTTATAAAGAGTCTGATGAGCGTTGGGGCAAGGGTGGCTTTTCTTCAGGTACAAAAATCGCTGATTTGTAATATGTGTCAATTTCCATAGTGTAAATACTCTGACTACGTTGATTTCAAGTTATCACTGTCATATTCTTACTTGAGACAAGGTGCACACAATCTGCTCCTGTGAGTTGGGTATAAACTGGCTCCAGAACACACTCATGTAGGTTCTGAGGCCCTGAACCCTGATTCAGTCAGTGTGGCTCTCTTTTATTCATTTTCTTGGTTTATCTGAGGAGTTTGTCCTAAGGTATTTTTGGAGGGTAAATGGAATTCTGCTGAGTTTACAAATCAATTGCTCCTGTACTAAATCCCATATTGTTCAAAAGAATAATTGATGGAAGTATACACAATCACAACCACGTCTTAATTTTTGTTGTGTTAAGATGAAGCAATGACTTGGTCAACTTCAAATATCAAGTAATTCTCAATATAGTATTAGTGAGTCATCTTGAAATGCATGAAATACACTACATGAAACAATGAGAGCTTTTGAGTTACGATGGAATTTAAAAGTTTCTCAATTGCCCCTCTTACTTCCCATTCTCTTATGTAATTAAAAACAGCTTTTTATCTAATATACTCTAGATTGAGGTACCCAAAGATAGATATATCTGTTGACTTATTTTTCTTGTGTTTCACAAAATAATGAAATTTCTTTTTCATCTTCTGTTGAGCTACAGCATCAAAGAAAAATTATTTAAAAGGAGATTGTGAGTTCTATGAGAAGATTTTGCTGCCAGTTATGATTAAGTATGGCTTATTAAAATTTAATTTTTTCACAGATAAATAGCAATGCTGATAATCTTCCAATGTTAAATAAAACTTAATTGTTCTAATAAAACATGTATTAATGACCAATCTTTGAGCTTCCTAGCAGGAAACCAAACTCGAACCCTTTTACTTTTGAATAGATAAATAGGTTCTTTAAAGGTTTAGCAAACTATTTTTTCTATTAAAAAAAGTGACAGAGGTATAATTTAAGATGACGAGAAAATAAGGGAGTAAATAATACATTGTGAATAAACTCTAATAATAACACAAAAATAAAATGAATCAACAATTAGTAAAAATTATATGGCATGAATCTGAAAGCATATAGGAAAGGGGATTTTATATTTAAGTTAAAAGAAAAGAGAAACATTTTGTTTAAGTAAATATTATTTTAAGAACTATCTTTTGATTTATTTTCCTTAAAATCCTTCTTCATTACTCATATCCACCCATTTTATAATTATGGCCATAATCTATGAATGCAAAGATACAAAAAAATTATATTCCTCTTGATGGGCCATTGTATAACATCTCCTCTCAACCAGTATACTGTAGGACATTTTACAGAGACAGAAACTAATCAGTATTCTCGAATTCAAGGCAGCAATAGTATGAGCCAAATGAAAACAAATAGTAGAACTGTGATCATCGTTGTCCCAGAAAAATTTCATTTCCAACCTTCCAGTGCACCTCCATAACTTCAGCTGAAAAAGTTAGTTTTCAATGTACCCCTTAATACTACTAATATTGCAATACACAGATATATCTGTATGCCTCAAAATTTCATAGTATATAAATATTTTGTTTAAATTGTACCATCACTTTCATTGCAATTATTTGCTCACACATACCATTTTCTTTCTTTTAAAAATAACAACATAAAATTTTTATCTAAATATATCCCTTAAAATTGAAATATCTCCACATAATTTATCACTAATTAATTATCATATGGTTATTTCTTCATTATGATATTTCTTAATATAAGGAAGAGTTGTGAAGAGTAACTAGGATCCAAATTCTTAGGTTGCCATTGAAAGGTTAACACTTTCTAAGCTATGGTTTCTATGCCAATGAAATTAGGAAAATACCTCTGCTTTGTCTAACATACCTAGTGGCCTTGAAAACTAAATAAGATTTTATTAGCAATAGAAGTTAGAAAAAAATTGTAGAGAGTGCTATAACATTTATAACATATATGTAAATTTCCAAATCTGGGAAGCAGTGGTCTGAAAAATTATAATGAATATACCAGCAGGTCTATGTTTGTATTTAATAACCATCAGTATGATATTCATTTTTGTTAAATCATATATTTTTAAAAAGCAAAATAACAATCCCCCCCAAAAAACTTTCCTCGATACTTACAGTTCCGGGGCGAGGATACGGAATTCTACCCTGATAGGAAACCAGCTGATGATTGGGTCCTTCTTTGTGCGCAAAGGGCCCATTAAACACAGTCTGAATATCAGATAAGTGATACAGACACACTGCTGATCCTTTAAAAACAGAGCTAAAAAAGGAAAAAGAAAGAGATTCATTTTCTTATTTTCTAAAAATTTAAATGCAATTTTAAAAGTAGATGGCAAAATTTGTGATAAAAAGTTAAAATAGTTCATCATGGAAAGGTTCATTTTTATGGTATATTTTGTAAAGCTAAAAAACGTCTGTTTTGAAATGAGCCATTAATATATAAAGCATTAAAACATTTAATTCATCCATGAAGGCAGTAGATGATTAGAAGTTAGAGAAAAGTTCTCAATAGCTGTCATTTTAGATTGCTCCAGAAGTAAAAATTATTTTAATAGAAGTGCCAAAAGTTTTATTCGAATCATGAATCTTCAAATTATTTCCTTAAAATATCCAGTATACTTTATTCCTGCATTATAATTCCTTTTTTTGCGTGTGTGAAAAATATCATATAATCATTATAAATATCCTGTACAAAACTATTTTGCAAGTGTTAGTTCAGCTTAAATATAGTTTGGTAATCAAGCAAAAGTAATAAAATGAGAAGGTGACATCCTAAATGCTATGTAAAATTAAAGTGAAAAGAATGCTTTTATAATAATTATTATTGCTTAATAAATTTTATTAACTTATAAAATATAATTGTTTAATAATTACCTTGATGTTGTGAAAATGCCATATACTAGTGTTGTCCTTGGGTTATCAGTTTCAAGCAAAAACACATCCTCTATAAAAGGAAAATATCATTCTTTTAAAGGTTCCAAATATTAACTGTATTTAAAAAAATTTACTATAAAAATTTCATTTATGAAAAGTATTAGTCAGAAAGATATTCTGCAGCATCGTTATAATTTGAAACAACTAAATGAACATTGTAAAGAAAATTAAATAAAATGTTATACAAATACTAAAGAGGTTTATGAAAATTATAACATTATGGAAACAGTGCTAATCAAATAATATTAAGTAGAAAAGGCACAGTGCATATAATATAGACTAAAACCAAGTAAAACTTAAACTATACACCAGAATTCAATAAGATTACAAGTAGTGTCTCTGGTTAGCAGAGCTATAGAAATTTTCCCATTTCTTCTTTTTTACTGCATTTTCTAAATATCTTTTAATGATAACATATATATATATATATATATATTTTTAATTTAAAAAGTATTACAAATCTCAAATTCTTTTGGACCTACAGTTAGAAGTTGGAACATAGAATACTTTTTCACAGTGACTTTTTTCTTTATACTAAATAAAGCCATAAAGCCATTTTTTTGGCTTATGGTCAAAGTTGCTAGTGATATTTTTATTTAATCAACAATCTCCCAAACAAGTTTAAAGTATATTAAAGCAAAGACAATGGTATAGATAATAAGATACAGTAATATATAACAAAACCGACAAGTAAATTTCTGATAGAAAACTGCAGTTAATAATCAATTGTCAAGATTACAAGAAATGTCTTAGTATTTAATTACATTTTTGCAAATAAGATTCCTGCTGAGGAATACAGAGAAAAAGTTATTTATTTTAAATTCACAATGAATTTAAGACCTCTTAAGTAATAAATTAATAACCATTAGCCTTTCTATATGTGAACAAAAGCTGATACTATCTAGCTCTCCCTAAAAAACAAGAAAGACTGAAATATCCTGTCACTGAAACATAAACATACTTGAAAAGAATTTTGAGAGAAATAATGAGTGACTAGGTTATAATGCAAAATCATACTTAGAACCTTTTTCCAGAAAAGTTGACACAAACTTTTGTTTCTATGATCAACATAATGGTTTTTGAGGAGACCGACTATTTATTTCAGTTTTTATAACTATTAGAGACAGTAAATTTTTCCACATATATTACATTTTTATTGCTTACCTCTTCACCTGTCTCAATATCTAAGGATAACTGGTAGTTTACATTTTAATGATTTAAAGCAAAATAAAAGTCACTAAATGGCACTAGTATACTATAATGAGTACCAAATTATTTTGATCAAAAAGAAAGCTGTTCCTTGGTACAAAGGAATCAGATTGTTAGTCCTTATTTGATCCTCAAAGTAGAACTTTCCACATGTCACACATGCTGAAAATACTTAATTCCAGAGTCACCAAGAAGAACTAAGATTAGAGCACAAGTTTAATTTCTACTCACACTTTTTCATCTAACCTCTATTCTGTCCATTAATTACAATAGTAAAAATATACAGCTATATTCTCATATGAACTTATTTGAAACAGAATGGAAGAATTTAAATACATATGAAATACACATTTTAGAAAGTACAAACATATTACTTATATGTAGTATACAGGTACATTTCTCTCTTACACATAATGTAGTGTATACTACATTACTTATATGTAGTATACAGGTACATTTCTCTCTTACACATACATACACACTCTCATTCATATATCATGGTGAATTCAATTAACTAAATGTTTCAGCAGTGTATTCTGAGAAAATAGATTTAAAAAATACTTAAGGATATTTATTAACAGTATATAGATCATTAATTCAAATGAGCACATTGTTTATGCTGAAAACATTCATGTAAAATACATCCTCTTCTGAGAACTTATTGAATTTTATAAACTTTACAAACTCTCTTTCAAAAACATTTTTCAAATTAACATCTATGTACCTAATTCATCAAAGTGTGTTTCTGGGCCATCTTCATCAGTTACCGAGCACACCAGCCTTGCCTTTAAGAAGGTAGTCCACTTGTTGACAAGGCTACGCAGTCCACCAGTATCATTCTGAAATTATTTTGTAAACACATTTCAGATTGCTTAAATAAATACTTAAGTTTATTAAAAATTCAACTGGGATTCTTATTAGTTGGGGATTCGTTATAGTCTGAAGGATGGATGTGTTAACTCCATTTGGATATTAATAGAGTTAATTAATAGAGAGGAATATTTAAGATCTATAATAATATTATAAAATAGCCAAGAGTTATACTATTATTCTCCTACAGTATGATATCAACTGAAAATGTTTCAAAAATAAATTTAATGAATATATGCCCTAAAGCTTTATAAGTTTAATAATATATAATGGAAATACATGTAAAATATTATGTAAAACACATAATTTAATTTGCTTTTTCTTTACATTGTCTTCAATATAAACATAATTATTGTATATCGTGAAGCTTGAAGATTCTCCTGCAGTCAGGAGAGTTGATTTGTACTTAACACCAAATGGTCCCCAATAGTTCTATTTTCTTTTCTTCTTAATTTCTTTTCATTTACTTCTCAATATTCCTAATCAGATGCTTTAATACAATATTTCTCCATCCGGAACAGGGAAAATGGCATTGGGATCCTTTACGAATTGTCTCTATTGATGACATTTTTTTTTTCTCTATGTCCAGAACCCTTTCACCTCTTCTGCTGGTTTTACTGCCTTGTTCCAAATGATTAAGAAGCAGATGAGTTCCATGATCAGTGGAATGTTGTAATATTTAAAGATAAACTATTTTTAAACACTGAATTCTTTAAGAAATAATTTTACACAAAAGATGCTAATCATAAATGTCAGGGCAAACCTGTAAAACTCCTATATGATTAGATATCATGAGTTTATTTGAGTTGCACTATTTACTTACTTTATACATAAGAATATTTTGCTTAATATTTATAATTAAAACTGTATTTTACTAAAGGATTTTCTAATTTTCACTGTTGTAGATAATTCCTCAATAATTATTTTCTACTGAGGTTTTACTATATTTTATTCATAAGAATTACTATTACTTTCTGTAATATATAATTTAGCTATTTGTTTTTAATAGTAATACATTAAATAGAAAAGCAAAAATTAATCAAAATTGTTAAAACCACAACCAAAATATTATCTTGAATTAAGATCTTTGCCGAAATAAGGTGTTTATCTCTTATGACAGATGTGAATAAACATTAAATTAAAGTATCTCCTCTAAATATTTTATTAATTTATAATAGCAGATAAGAAAAATAGAAAGATAAATACTGGAAAAATAAAACATTTATATAATTTGAATTCCTTAGGATTTTTTCAGATTAGAATAGTCAAAGCAATTTTGAGAAAGAACAAATCTGGAGTTATCACACTCCTACTTTCAAACTATATTACAAAGCTATAGTAGTCAAATCAGTATGTTAACTAGTATAAAAACAGACACATAGACCAATGCAACAGAATAGAGAGCCCAGAAATAAATCATATATATATATATATATATATATATATATATATATATAGTTGATTAATTTATGATCAGGGGGTGAAAATGTAAAATGAGGGAAGATTAGTCTTTTCAATAAATGATGTTGGAAAGATCAGGCAGCCACATGCAAAAGAATGAAATTGGGCCAATTTCTTACATTATACAAAATAATTAACTAAAATGGATTAAAAATTTGAATGTAAGACCTGAAACCATAACACTCATAGAAGAAAACAGGCAGCAGCTCTTTGACATAGGTATTGGCAATAATTCTTTTAATTGACACCAAAAGCAAACAAAAAAAAGCAACGATAAACAAAGGGAGTGCATCAAATTAAAAGCTGCACATCAAAGAAAACCATCAACAAAATGAAAAGGCAACCTACTAAATGGGAAAATATAATGTAAATCATATATCTGATAAGGAGATAATATAAAAATAATGTAAGGAACTCACACAACTCAATAGCAAAAAAAAAAAAATCCATAAAAATGAGCAGAAGATTGCAATAGATATTTTTCTAAAAAAGCATACAGATGGCCAATAAGTACATGAAAAGATACACAAAATAACTAATCATCAGAGAAATGTCAATCAAAACCACAATGGGTTATCATCATATACTTGTTAGAGTAGCTATTACCAAAAAGGCAAGAAATAACAAGTGTTGGCAAGGATGTAGAGAAAAAAGAATCCTTGTGCACTGTTGGTGGGAATGTGAATTGGTGCCACCGATTCTATGGAAAACAGTATAGAGGTTCTTCAAAAAATTAAAAATAGAATTATCGCATGATCTAGCAATTTCACTTCTGAGCATTTATCTAAAGAATGATATATGCACCCCATGTTCATTGCAATATTATTTATAACTGCCAAGATAGTTAAACAACCTAAGTGTCCATCAACAGATGAATGTTAAAGAAATGTAATATATACACATTGGAAAACTAGTCAGCCATAAAAAAGAATGAAATCTTGTTGTTTGTGACAATGAGGATGGACCACTATGCTAAATGAGATAAGTCGTATGCAGAAAGACAGATGCTATATGATCTCTTATATGTAGGATCTAAAGCAAAAATTATAAAAAACAGCTCATACATACAGAGAATAGATTGGTGATTGCAAGAGACAGAGTTAGGTGTGGGAGAAATGGGTGAATGTTTTTTGTTTTAGTTTAAATAAATTGAATTTAAAAACCAAATTAATACTTACAGGACATATTCTAGCAATCATGGAATATATCTGTTTTGTGCTTCTGCTATTGTCAGTCAGTTTCTCTTTGAAGAAGAAGTAAATCTTAGCATCATTTGGATCAGTTCCATCTGGGATGACATGTGCATCCACAAACGTAGGTTCTGAAAAAGATAACAAAGACTATATGTATATTCATGATGAAAATCCATCTTCTATTCATCCAAGTAGACCACAGGCACATGCATTCTTCTTCTTTGGTACAGAAAAATAATCCAATGGTAATAGGCAAAAAGTCTAAAAGCAGTAATTGTATTTAGTCAATATGCCTCATTTGGGATGTCAAGTGCCACAAAATACAGCTATGGTATAACAGCTCAATTATTTTTCTATGTCTTCAATACATTCTGGAAGTTCAGTAAATGCAAAAAAATCTTTGTGCACTGATGAATTTTAAAAAATTGGAAAAACTTTTCTACCAGCTATTTCCCATGGAATCTGATGGTCATTTCATAAGAAAAAAAAAAAAAAGATACTTGTTTTTCAAAGTGTGGTTTTCAGTCTAGTGCATATAAACTCAAATTCATTGAAGCAGGAGGAGTTGGGAGTCCAAGATCTAAAAAACACATTTTTCTTAAAATACAGCATATGAAATAAAAAGGAAATGTTTTAAGGAAAAAAAAATGAAGTCATTTGAAGACATAGAGGGATTCCCTATTTCAAGAACAAAACAACTTTTAGGATACTCTGTTTCCAGATGTACTGAGGAATAATTTGAAGAAGTAAATGGACAATCAATGCTTTCTTGTGCTGGTCTACCAATGAAATAAGATGCTTAACTGTGACAATTAGTGCTTAACAGTGCAATGTTAAGTGAATTGCCAAATTTAGGGTGAGCTAGAAAATTTCCCCAGGGAGAAATGATAAAAATTTTAGTAGTTTCTTCCTCCTCTAAACAACAGCAACAGATTGAAATTGTGCATTAAAGTCAGATGAGCACCTTTCATGATGTAAATTCCATGTGATCCTGAGAACTAGAAGCAGTTGAATACTGATAATCATAAAACTATCATACCTATAATTTCTATTAAGTATTAGTCAAATTATAAAAAAAAACACCAGTTTTATAATTTTAGAATCTAAGTATAAAACAAATAGAAGTTTCTGAATATACTTTATTCATTATATCTTTCATGAAATTAGAAAAAAAATCAGATAAGACATTATTAAAATATATCAAGCAAACTAAATAGTAAATAGCATATTTAATTGTAATATGTTACAGAAACAATCGGAGAAGATTGTTGTATATGGGCATGTATGATAAATATCACTGTCATTTTTATTTATTCTATATCCTATGATAATTGTATGATGGTTAATAAAGAGAATACGAATTATCAATAATTGCAATTATTTATTCTAAATATTTAAAACCATAAAGTACAGAATTATTGTTATTCATGTCATGGCCTGATTATAATATTTTAACCATTTTAACCTAATTTTTACTATGGAATTAAATTAGTTTAAAGCATGATTCTCAAAAAAATGCATGAAACGTTTTCTTACCACTTAGCCATTTGGAATTGTGCTGATCAGTTCTGACTGCATTCCTTTTAGTTAAACTTCGAAAAATAGCAGCATCTGTCCCCATGAAATCTATATACATTCCAGAAAAAAGCTCCTCATCTATGAAAAAGAAAATGTCAACAAAGTTGTAAATATTTTTAAGACTGTTTTAAAAATCAAGAACTTGCTTATTAGATCATCCCTATATTACAGAGTGTTTATAATTATTAATTGGTTTACATTGTCCACCAAATAAAAAATTCGATAGTTTAATCTGACCTCATTATTGCCTGTATGATTACCAAAACAATTTTATTCTACATAGGAATAAAAATTCCTCTGTCTGTACTTAATTATACTCAAGTTTATACTGTGTGTATCAGAAATGGCAGAATAACATATATAGAGAAGATTACAAAATGGCTTAATTAAATGTTACTTTCTTTTAATAAATAAAAGATGTAAGAGTCAGAAAACTTGGTTTCTATTTTTGGTAGTAATTATTAAATTGGGAATTAGGGCTAAGTTATTTAGCACTCTGATTTTCAATCTTCTCATCGGTAAAATATAGGAATTCAATTATGATCTCAAAAATTATTGCCACATATTAAAAATTCTTTGATTTTACTGAATAAATTAAAAATAATAATTTTTATTATTATTTCATGACATAAAGGCAACATTAAAATTGTCAAAATACTATTAATGATAAAATAATTTCATCGTTAAAAGTATATGTTTTAATTTTGAGTGCTATAGAAGGTTTCTATAAGGTAAACAAGACACTACTTTTTCAACTGTGACATATAATATATTAAATTATGTTAATAATATAATATTAGTAAACCACATATGGCTTAACATGTTAAGTCATAAAAAATACAATGTAGAAACAAGAAAAGATACTTTTGAATTAAGTTAAATTATCATTATTAGTGGAATAATCAGATATTTTAATCTGTATATGTAACATTTAAGATTTAGCAATTTGTTAAAATCTATTTAAATCTTTATCCCAGTAAGGACAGTAACATTAACTTAGTATGTGTAACTCTAAAGTATAAAACGGTAGTTAAATATCTATTTTAAAAAGAATAAAATTTATCAGGTGTGGCCCACTGAACCACCATGCAGCTGTGTTCTTTGACTGATGTTCTAGAATTAGTGCCTGGCTACCTTCAGATTGTGGTCATTTTGGCAGTAGTGGAACATTTTGAAGCACTCTAAGTTCACTGTTTAGTAACAAGAAATATCAGCTAGCCCAGGATAGAATGGAGAATGGAATGTTTTTAATATGTGCTCACCAGGGAATGATTAGGACCCCTACCAGTTAGCAAGTGGGCATAGCAGGCATTGTGTTGCCCAGTTCTGCTTCCTAGTAGGGACCTAAAGCTCATGGGAACAGATTATAGGGAAATAACAAAAATGTACATGAAAACATTTTGAGCAGTTTAGCTTCTTTAAAATTCTGTGAACATTTATGGACCATCTATACAAGTATTCTGTAGATACAATGGTTGTTAAATTAAAATAACTTTGTAATTAATTATTTTATACTTGTCGTACCCAACCATCCCGAAAACAGTGGGTTCCAAATTCCTGTTACTCGACAGATTGAATAGCACAGCTATCAATTATCATATCTGTCTCCAAGAAGGAAAGTATAAAGGACACTCAGAGGATGGTGTATGGAGAAGAGGGCTGATTCTAATCCTATTGCATAGAACCTTATTAGTTATGTCTTAAACCTTACAAGAGCCTGCATGCCTGACTTCATTTCCTGTCTTAAATTTCTTAGTAACATTAAAGAAGGTTTGCGATAATAAAATTTCTGCTTTATTTTCTATAAAAAATATTTAATTCATGTCACTTTGGAAAGAATTTTGTTTGAAAGTAGGTTTTTTTATTCAGAATTTCTTCATAAGATTTATCCAAAGATAAACATGCCTTTTAACTTTAATTTAAAATGCTTTTGTTTTCCAATTGTACTTCCACTGACCAGAAAAATTTTATGAGGTTTTTGGTAGGTTCTTTAAGAGATATAATCTGACTTCTTTGTTGTGCTACAACAATGACTAAAAACAGCAAAAGAGCACTAAACTTTCACATTGGGTTAGATGCCACATATTGTGAAACTGGAATTCTAATTTTCAATGGCACTTTAATAGAAATCTTTTAACTAATCTGTGTTATTTAGTGCATTACGATTGAACACAAATGATAATGTACTATATGGTGGAGTGAGATAGATGACTGCACAAATCTACTCTGCAATATTGGAGACAATATTGGAAATTGTTTTAGAGAGATAATCAATAGAACAAATAAAATGACAAATACAAGCTTATAAGGCTTCCTGCTCTTTTTGGCTTCAGTTTTTAAGTTAAGCATATTGTTTAATGATTTTCATTAACAGTGTAGTTTGTAATGTTTATCTAAATATTAAAAGGTAGTATAGGAACATAAGCATAGAAATTGAAGTCTCAGGTCCTTGAAAAATAAAGGCCAATAACTAACTTTAATTTTGTATAAAAAATCCAGTTCTCTGAGGGCAAAACTATTAAATAGCTTACCACAAATTTAACAGGGAGATTCATAATGTCTTATTCTAACCCTTTTTTATTCTAAAAAATATTTGAGGAGATAAAACTCCAATGTTAGCTTTAATAAATCTTCGAAGTTTATTTTTATTGCATTTAACTTGAAATAAATGAAAACTCTATATATTTAACTAGTATTATATGTATGTATATCATATAGTTTCTAAAGGTAAACAAAATTTCCTTCTTAAGGAAGAAAAGACTTCCAAAGCACTGCTTTTATTAAATAAAATTTAGAAATGTATCTGAAGACCTTGCATCAGATATATTTGTATATCTGGTAGTTGCAAAGTTGTCTAATTTTTTGTCCTAATGATATATTTTCGTCTCCTCCCTGCCCAACCTGAATGACCACATGGAAATAATTCACTGGATAACTTCCAAGCTCATAATTTAGTCAGTCTTAGATGTGCCTGTCTTAATTTAGTTTCCAGATATGAGAAAGAAAGATGGGTTGCCTCTTTAAATGAGGCAAAGCATTTTGAACACAATAATTATTTCTCCACTGTTCTATTGTCAAATGATGTAATTTTACCACTAGCAATATACAGAGAAAGCAAAAGGAGAAAAGCATCTACTGTATAGTCAACACTGAAATCCAAGATTTGTCCCCACAGTCAACTTATGTTAAAGCAGACATATTCTAGAAGTATCTTAATTAACCAGACGAGAATGTCTTTTAAGTAAGTTATATAAAGGCATTTGATAACTGAGATTCAAAGACATTGATTTGTCAATATAAGTAGCAGCAAACAATTGTGCCTGCTTTTTAGCTGATATATTTTATCTAAAATGAGAAAATGAAAAAGTGACTTTATCATCATCCCTTTTTTAGTACAGCAACTTCTAGACAATCCACAGAGAATGCACTTGGCTAACACATGCACTTTGTCATTCTTTCATTTGAAAGAAACACCATTTTTAATGATTTGTAATGATTACTAAAATAGGGGGAAAAGTGGATATATTCAATTCTAGAAGATAACTACAGAAAACAATGAAAATTATTATGCATTAATATAGAGATTTATATACATATACGGACTTTCTTTTTTGTAAATTGTTGACTTGCTCTAGGAAGTCAGCACTGCCATATTATATGAAAATTAATGCTTATCATTTAATCATGAATATTCTTGGAAATGAGAAATTAGAATCTCTATTTCTCAGTATACAACTTCCTTTCTATTATTGCATGTACTATCGTCCATGCAATTATAAAAAATGAGCATACCGTGTCATAAATTTATTTTCCTTAATTTCCTCTTTTATTTTTCCTTCCCTCTTTTATTTTCCCCTCCCTCTTTGATTTTTCACTTACTGATCATAACAGACACTGTGTTTACATTGGGGTTGAAAGAGCAGCGTCCTTTTCCAGATTCACATTTGGAGTCAATCATGAAAACTTGGTCCTTTAAATATAGATAAAATTGAAAAATGTAGTAATAATAAATAACTTTATATTTAGTTAACAAATTATTCTTTAGTAAAACGAATCATCACCATAAGTTTTCTACTTGGTTGCTCATGCCTTCCCAATTTAGTATGTTAAGACTTTCTTGAGGCAATATAAAAAATCCACTGATAAATTGCAAGCTAACCTCAGTAGGTCAAATTCTTATCCTATTACATTCCCAATAGAGTTAATTCGACAAGCTTTCCTCAAATCAATATTAGTAAAAAACATTTGGAAATTAAGGATTACTGTAAACCTGAACTAGTTAAGTTGGACATTGACCAAATGCAGAAAACTGTCCACAGAAGAAGAATGTGTACAGAATTACAATATTTCCAAAACAGGCAAGACTTTTTTAAACATAAAATTTTGTTACCAGTTAATTTAGTTATATAAAGCATTATACCAGACTTAACACAGTAATTCATAATTTAGATAAAAATGCTTCATTTACTCATCTTTTTAACAAAAATATATTGAGCATTGACTAGGTAGCAGGCAGTGACAAAACATTTGGGATATAGTAAACAAAATAGACAAAAATCTTTACCCTCAAGTAATTTATAATATAATGCTGGAGAATATAAATATGTCAATGTAGAAAATAAAGGGAATAAAAACATAAAATCTAGAGTATATTAGATAGTGCCCAGTGCTTAGGAGAAATATTAAGCAGGGAATGCGACGAGGGAAGCCCACGGACTATGGGCAATGAGTTTAGTTTGAAATATAATGATCGTTGTAGTCTCACTGAGAGGGAACGTTTTGTTGATATATTTATCTTTTTTCTTATGTAAATTAGTAAAAGCTACTACTAAAATTCAATGAAAAAATGTTAGTTTATTTGATGGTGGAGGACTGTAATTATCAAACTAAGATTTTTCAAAATTATCCTAAAAGTAACGTCAGCTCAGTATTTTTCAGTATGAAAACGAAAGGATCAAAATGCTGCTTTATGATGATGGGGCCTTACCTTGTGCTTTAAGAAGATTGAGAATGGCAGTTAAAAAACAGACACAGGATTCAAGAAAATAGATTGGTTTTCAACTGCAGTAGTCCAAGACTTAAGTAATAATAAACTGACATGCCAGAATCTCAGTGGTCATGGTAAGAGCAGTAAAGATACAAGAGAATTTGTAAAGTAAAAATCAGCATAGCTTGGCATTCAATTACAAATTGGATGCAATTCAGGAAGATGATGAAAACAAAGATGAATCTGAAGTTTTGAATCCTTAAAGAAAATAAAACTCGTTCATTTTGTTATATTGATTTTGATGTAGTGGCGGGACTTTCCTTAGGCAAAAGAGATGCACAGAGCTTAAAAAGAATCACAGTACTTTAGCCTGGAAAGGTCCTACAACATGATCCTCTTCAATGAATTAACTCTACAGATGTGAATATGACTTGCCCAAGACCATGTAGCTAAACACTGACAAATGAAAATTAAAATTCAGTCTCCCGGCTCCTAACCACATCTGGTTTCTAAAAGGTCATTATTTATACAATGACTAAACTAAATAAATGATAATAAACTTGAGGAAAAACAATAAAATTAGTAAGACTGTTTATGATTCTTTAGTCAGAAATGTACGTAGATTTGATGCAAAAAGTGAAAGTTGGCATTGCAGGAATTGGTGAGATTGCTTAGCTAATACTTGCTCTCCACTGACCTGCTCCTCGGTTACACAACATCCTTGTATTCACACAGTTATAGATCTTGTTATCAACAGGCAGAGATATGGTCCACGTGAATAATCTCTGATTCAAGGACCCTGCGACAATTCTTTGAACTCCTTTCTTAAGAACTCTATTTTTCCCAAGTCATCAACATTCTCTCTTTTTGACTTTCTTTATTAACCAGTTTAGATTCAAAACTTTTTAATTTCAATAATTTCTTTGCAAAAATATTAAGTTCCTTGAATCTGAGATATACTCATTGCATCCACAGACTGGAAGACACATCTATCTTTGTTCTCCATACTTGCCTCCAAATTTCTTAAGCATTTTGCAGAAGATGATCCAACAAGGTAAATTTAACATGGTATAGATTCGTGATCACAAATCCAAAATGAACCCTGTGTACTATACTTCTCAGCAGCCTTTCATGGGCACTCTTGTCAACTGGTTCTTCCATTAATGATTTCGAATCATTGCCACATAGTCAAATCTCCTAACTTATTCTCAGCTCACATGATACTCATGTTGCTGTGAAAGTCAAGTTCTTAAATGAGACAGCTTTAACTTCTGATTAACAAACACATAAACATATATATACTAATACAACCACTAATTCAGGAGAGGAACTATTTCTCTTATTTTGAGGACAATCTTTCCACCAATGTTTGGATTTATTCTTTTCCAATCTTCTTAGGCAACTTATACTTTCCATTATGCCTTCTCTTTTTTTGATCTTATTAACTGTATCCTTTACATCATAGTTTAAACAATCCTTTCAGCTCCTACACATTACTCTCCTTCAGAGTCACATTTCTTGAATTTCATGTACTCATCAGCATTTCCTGACTTCTTACTTCCTTCTCAATGCACTTCGATTGGGCACTGAACTTCAACTGCTCTATTAGAATCTTTTTAGATGAGATCCTTACTGACAATCATGCTCTACAATTCAGTGCTGACTTTCAGACCCCACCTTACTTGGATTCTCAGTGGTATTAGAGATTGTTGCCCACTTCTATCTTTTTTAAATGATTTATTTTTATTCCCAGAACCAACACACTCTTGCTTCCTCCTCCCCTCCACCCATTTCTCTGGCTGTTCCTTTTTACTATTGTTTGTAAGTCTATTTTCCTCCATCTGGCCATAAAGTTAGGACATCCTGAAGTCTCAACCACAGTCACTCTTCTTTTTTCACACTATACTCTCCCTGCATAATTAACCTCACTCTTTGCTTGAGCTTCAGTTGCTCTTATAAAGCAATGACTCAAGCATTGATATAGCCAACTTTATATTCAACTGCCTACTTTATATTTACTTGTATCTTTCAACAGCATATCGGATTTAAAAGAATCAAACCTAGGCGCATAATCTTAACCTCAAACATGGTTCCCTTCAGTGTTTCACATCTTGGTTCATGGCAACTATATAATTAAAGAGGCCAAAGATACAAACGACGACGACAAAAAAGTCAGCATCTACACTATATTTCTTTTTCCATAGCCAAATCCACCAATATCACCTATACTATTCTATACTTCATGTCTATTTCTGTCTTCATTGCCACCACCTGAGTATAATAACCTCTTTATTAGCCTACTACATCAACTCTCTAACTGATCTCACCAATCACAGACCTCCCAACCACTCCCCACCCTAAATCATTTGTAAAATAACACGCAAGTGACAGTTCAATTCTGCTTAAGCTATTTTCAGCTTACGATTGTTCCAGGCGCTTCTCCTTTAAAACAAGAAAAATACAAATATCTTAAAAATAGCTAACAAGTTCTGACATGAGTTTCTGCCATTATTCTTACTAAATAAAAACATTTGTAGGTTGAATTAATAAGAGAAAATAACAAGACAGGAAAGAGAGTTGGTGGTGAAAAATTAAAAAGAAGGCATAGCAAAATATCCCACGGTTTTATGAGTCAGTGAAGGCACTGAGAAATAGAGGGCACGACCACCATGTTACAGATTGGACTAGGAGAAAGGATGTTGACTAGGGGAGTTGATTGATAATTGAGAAATCTTTCTCATTAGGAAATAATTTTAATTAATGGCTTGTAATGAAAGATAAAGAGAGGTTTAACAAAGACATGAAAAATAGAAATATAAAAACTAAAAGTATAGCCTACTAGTCTGAGAGGTTTCGTAATGAAGTAAAGAGAAAGAAAGAAGAGTCTTAAAAAGTCACAGATCCAAGAAAGAATTTTAAGGAAAAGAAACATAATTCTATTCCTAAAAAAGAAAACAAAAGTAAATGCAGGGGAAAGGGAATTAAAATATAAAACAGAGTGATAAAATTTATTAACCAAAGAGCTTTATTGATGAGCACAACTTTTCTTCTGACAAGAGGAAAACCCAAAAAGATGCAGTTTGGTGACTCATTTGTTTCAAAAGCACAGGAAATAATTTGGATGCCTGGGATGTTCTTGGTCATCTGTGATATTCTTGATCAGTCAAAGGTAAGGTTATCTACTTGGTGAGTGGCAGGGTCAGAGGCTTAAATGGTATTTAATTGTTGGAACAAATGTTATGAAGATATCTGATAAAACCAGAGATAAGGTGTGGTAATATTCCAAGAATGCACACCCAAATTGACCAATAATTATTTTTAATTAATGTTGTATTCATTATTTGAAGTCATTATTTACATGTGTTGCTTTACCTTTTTCCGAGACAGAAGACAGAGAACAAAGATAGTAGACAGAAGAGAACCATGGTTAGGAAATGATGTAGCAAGGATTGTAGGCTCTTTAGATGAGCACTGTTAAAATGCTCTAGGAAAGCTCTGAATCAGTCTCCCAAAATAATGGAAGAGTCATGGGCTATAATAAAAGTGTGTGTTGTTCTAAATGTGAAGTAGGCCAATAAGATATTCTCTGAGGACCGATGAATTGCTATTTGACAGGCAGATAAAAGGTGGTGGATAGTGTCTCAGAAATAAAACTGAATAATTGATGAGTATTCCACCCTAACGTGATTCACTTTCAAACTTGTTTCAAATACATGAAAAATGACATATATTAGTACTAACATAGGGTGTTAGCAGTAAGTACTATCTCGTCATTACAAAACACATTGTTAGCGATGAGTAAGAATAAGAATTCTTTCAAACTACAACTTTCTGCATCATGTGGTCATTTGATGCTAGGGGACCTTTTTTCCTAAACTAAAGAAAAAAAATACATTAGATGTTTGATGATAAAACTGCATTCTATATTTACTACAGATATGTATATAAATATGTTATGATAAAACTCTTTAACTTGACTAGCGAGCACAGCATATAAAGTTTAAAATTTATTATTCTTTTTATTCTTAAATTAGCTTTTAAAATGTTCACATATTATTTAAAGAGATTAATAGAAATGCTTCCCCTTTGAAACATATCTTTTGAAGTGAGAATAAAGTAGTTCATATTTAGTAAAGTGATTAAAATTTATTCCATGCTCGCTCTCCAAAGGAGATTATTTTTTTGGACAGACTTTCCAATTAAGCCTTGAAGTGCATAGTGGGCAATTTGTACATGGGAAAATGATTTCATTTGAAATCCGTACTCTGAAAACTGCTATGCTATTGTTGGCCGGTACAGTGACTGCACAGTCTTCAGTAGAGTGTCTGACAGATTGCAGACGTCTGGGGCAGTAGTTTATTTAATCAATTGATCATAGGCATGTGGTTCTAATGACAAGCTCAATGCAGCCAACTGTACTCTTCCAAGAAGCATAGCTTTACATTTCTTTAAAATTTTTTATATTTCATATCATCTTGAACCACTTGGAAATGCCTCAATATGGGGTCAAATTATAATTACTATTATTTTAAATGACTTTTTATTCACCAAGAAAAATATGTATAAATTACATGTCTGAAAAACTTTAATTGTAAAGGAATATAGAGAGAATCATTGTTTAATTATATTAGTACTACAATAGATTAACTCTTGTTAAAGGAAAATAAACTTAATAGGGTACATCAGTGGCTACAATTCTAATTTGTAAAATTGAATTAAGACATTATTTAAGTACTGGACTTCCTAGATTAAAGTTGCACAATGAAACCAAAGCAAGATAATTTGAAAGAATTCAGTTTTTAAAATACTTATGTTCTTTTAGTTGAACAATGTGTTTGACAAAAAGAATGAGGAAAAACTCTTTCGCTCAGATGAATAGTTTCCTCAGTCAATAATTGTGAATGGGGATAAACACAGTCTTAAATATCACAGTTGAGCCAACTGTATGTTTGACTATGCATTAGCTGTATACTTAGTTTGAGCAGATGCTTTTGTCTCAGAACTCTAATCATTTAAACCAATGTAAGAATAAGGCTAGAATACCTTAGCGTGGACCAATGTTTATCTAAAATGAAAATATGATTTATTAATTACATAAAATTATTTTTAGCAAAGGCACTTGGCATCCTGCTTTACACATCTTTTACAGGTGTGTAGCTCATAAAAGTTTGCAAAATATGAATGATAAATAAGGAGTTATTTGAAATAGATTTGAGAAAAGTGAGTTTATACTATATTTCTATAATTTGGAGCAAGTATTATCAGTATCTTACATTCTAAGTAATTATGAAATCACACCATTTTTCTTTATCTTTTGCAGGTTTTCCAAATTATATATATATAATTTATTAAAGGCAAAAAGTTATATTTTAAGAAATTTGGCAGACAGAAACAAAATGTAATATATTTTGTTTTTTTGTGTGTGTTTAAAGCACTTGAAACTTTTTATGACTATTGATATTTCCACTTACCTCTGATCTCCTCCCTCTGTTCAAATAAGTACAGACTGGGCTGAAAGCACCACTCCCACAAACATACAAATGAGTGCGGTTGAAAGCCTGAATTACACGGACGAAGTTCCCACAGCCATGCTGAAAGAATAGGTAAACAAGCGGTTGGTAACCCAATGACTTTATTGTTATTTCTAAGTACTGTTGTGAAACTTTGCTATACATTTTTCTTTATATTCTTTTTCATTGTTAAGATGTAATAGAACAACATGGTTTATACTGTTGCTTTATTTTAGGAAGAAAGTAGTCCAACATAGATTATGAGTAAAATAAAGTCTCTCTCATATTTTATTTCTATATATTGTGTAAGTTTTTATATTCTGAAACTTTATAGACTTAATATTTACCTGAGAAAGTTTAGAAATTGTAAAGTATATCATAGTTTTTCCTAAAAACATTATACACATGCACACACACATAAATACTTTACATAAACATGTTTTGAATAAAATTGTGCTTATAAAAGGCCCGTATTGTCATTAATACATAATGAAAAACACAATTAGTCTTTACAATTGGTGAATAAAACAAGTCTTGAACAAAATGCCAGCATTGTTGCTTCCTTTGAAAAATGATGGAATCATTACCTCTCTGCCCTTGATCTCCTAAAATACCGTTTCTCCAAAATCTCTTTTCTCACCTGCTCCAAAATCTCTTTTCTCACCTGCTCCCAGTCCAACCACTGAAAATTGTCATTTATGTGCTCAATGAAATGCAAAATTATTATTATAATTATAAGTTGACTATGATCCTGCAGAAGTACATAGACATTGTCAGGATCAAACGCAGATCTCTGTTACTGAAATAATCATTGAGTGATCTATGTTTGCTAGACTCACTCTCATTTGTTGACTACAAATTAATCAAGCCTGAGAATGAATGTTGTTCCCTTCACAAAGTCATTTTTCTCTCAGACAGCATTACTAAACATAATGTTACAAATCAAAGACAATTTTTTTTAAGTAAAAATAAATACATCAAAAGGTAACTGGTTTTCCCAGGGGTAGTCAGAGACTGTAGGTGCTTACATAGAAGTTTCATTTAAAGTCAATATTATTTTATATTTTCCCATTATTTTCTTTTATATTCATTATTATTGACAGTAATATGCTTATTTTCCTATGTAGTAATTTTATACATGCATTTCTATTATGGGTTTTTATTATCAAATAGTCAATCCTTAGCTCAGCCGTTAACAAAATTAAACCTTACAGACCAGACTATACACTTTATTTTTATTTTAAGACATTAAGGATTTTTGTTAAACACATAGTGTCTTGACACCTGTTTATAGAGGTTCCTGGGAATTGACTACATAACTGCAGATGACATTGTATTTCTCTGTAAAAAAAACATAGATGAAGTGTGGTGTGTACATAATATGTCTATGTTAAGGGTATCTGTGAGTAATGAGACTTGTGTTTATTTTTTTCACATTCAAGTTTAGTCATTCTGGGATTCTGTATATAATATTTTTCCATAAGACATGAATTCAATTTGTACCATCATGAATTACTGATACTTGAAAAACAGAAAAAGTCACTAATACTATTATATTTCAAATACAGATTATACTTATTTCAAGTATATGTTTATATCTATATATAATATATATGCTTATTAAGGCTAATATTTGTTGAGAATTTATTATGTGCTAGATATTGAAATAATTTTTATTTAATCTCTTTTATTTCCCAAGAGGTTTAATTTTTTACCTTTATATCTCATATTTATTGAGCATATTATATATCACTTAAGCACTTTACATTCATTCAATTTTCTTGACAACAATTCAACCCCTTTTATAAAAACAAAGCCTAGAACATTTTTAGATAACTTGCCTGAGAGCATATACCTAGAAAAGGGTAAAGCGGATTTTTAAACACAGATATGTCTAACACATCTTGCACTTTTAACCACTTTATAATTTGTCATTGTGTTAGAAATCAATAGTTGTTAGAGGAGAGTTTATATGACTGTTATTACTGTTTATAGAGCTCTTAATCCTTTGATGTTAATTGTTTTTAATCCTCACAGCAATGTTCCACCTAAAGTATTAGTCCCATTTTAGTGATGAAGATATTGAGTTTCAAAGAGGTTAAACGAAATGCTCTAGGTTCAATAAGTAACTGAGCTGGGCCTTGAATCATGGCTACCCTCCACCACCCATCTTTACTATAGGAAGGGGTTTATTAACCATGAGACAGAGTCCCATGTTATCTGATGATGCTCATTGTACCTCTTTGAACTTCTCCACAGAGAAAAACGCAAAAGGAAAAACAAATCAGGTGAGTTAATTATTGAAAATTATGTTCTAGGTCCTTTCTATTTCCATCATACTTCCTTAGTTTCTGTCCACATTATTTCTGACCTAAACCATTGCAATTCTGTCAATTCCATTCAGCAAATATTTATGAACTTGGTCTATGCAAGCACTGGAAATAATACTAGCAACACTGGAATGAAGAGATTCAATTCCTGCTTTTAGAGAAAGGAGGCCATAACACATCAGGCTATGGTAGATGCTATAACAGGGCTATACTTTTCAAAATATGCCATAGAAGGAAAGGAGAGAGAATGAGTAATGCTGAACTGGGTGTAAAGGTTTTAAAGGGGTTTCATCGGAGCCGGAACTTGAAGGATAAGTTAGAGATTTTGACAGGTAAAAGCATAAGGAAAGAACATCTCAACAGAAAAAAGAGCATGAACAGAAAAATGGGGGCATGACAATGCAGGATTTATTTGGGGAACAGTGCCTAGAGGGGACAGAGGATTATTATCTGATGAAACCACAGAGGCTTGTAGAGTTGGTCTGTCAGCACACTATAGTCTCCAGATGGGCCAGATTACCAGCGTTCAAATTCCGACTTTATCTTTTACTAGCTGTTTGAACTTGAGACAATTTTTTAGCCTCTGTGCTTCAATATATTTTTTTAATCTGTAAATGGTGATGATAATATTTGTTTTGAGTAACAAAATTTGAGTAACAAAAAAGCATTTGGAATAGTGTCTGGCACATAATACATACACACAAGGTTAGATCTTGGATTATTTCATTGCATTTTGGGTTCCAATGGTCAGTACAAACCTCTGAAGTGAACAAGGCATCCGTCCTGCACAGAGCTGAGTGCAGGTCGTGACCATAGTAGACATCCGTGGAAGGTTTGGGGAACGAGACTTTAGTGAAATTCAATACCATGGATGTTTTCTTTTTATTGTTTAACTCTATTTCAAAATTATTTGCTGATATAATGTTAAATAAAAATAAAACAGGCCACTAACATTACGTAGAATATAACACTATTTTATTCATATACATATATGTCATATAATAAAAAATAAAACGCTGGAAGAACATACCCCAATGTTTAAGTTACTATGTTTGGGATGGTGTAATTTATTTTATTTACTTACTTAACTCCAATACAGCATTTACTGTGTGCTATGTACTGTTCTAAGCTCTCTGCAAATGTTAACTCATTAATGCTCTTAACTGAGTAAGGTAAGTATTATAAGTATGCCCATTATACACATACAGAGACTAAAACACAGAGAGGTTAAGTCTTCAGGGTCAAAGAGCTAATAAGAGATTGTTTTTCTGTTGCTTTTTACATGCTTTCTAAGCCTCAAAGATTTCTGTGTTAAGAATATATTAATTATATAATTTTAAAATAGGTGTTTTAAAAATATATCCTGGAGCACAGATGACCAGGGCTTTAAATATTGACTCTTCATGGTCCATACTATGCAATGGGAAAAAATACCACTTATTTTTTTCTTACCAACCCACATTTTTCTGCCCTGGGGAATGAATCAAGGTATTTTGGTAAGTGTATTACTAAAGAAAATATATTTTCCAATAGTTTAGGATCCTCTGGTTACGGAAATAGAGAAACTGATATTCTACAATTAATAAATCAAGTCTGACATTGTGTGCTTCTTATGCATATATGCGTAAACATATATAATCCTGTTTAATTTTTTGATGAACTCTTATAGTATTTACTTAGCAAAATCATTATTCCCTATCACAGTGGATATGTTTAACAGCATGTGCTATTGTTTTACCTCAATTTATTTAGAATATGAAAATATTAACATTTAGAAATAAACAGAGCATGTAGGAATGTGAATACATAAGGGCAGAAAGGGAAATTGGAGATAGGTTACATTCTCTTTAGACGACGTAGAAAATTAGTCATATCCCTACCACGATCATTTACTTTCTTTATAAACATTAGACTATTAGAGTATTATGATATATTATTACCTGGGGTCAAATTTTAAATTATATTGAATTATTTTCTAATAATTGTTATTTCGTAACTTTAAATTTTGACGTAAGTAAAATATCTTAAGGAATAAGAGATGCTTGATTCTGGGTTTTATTTTTTCTTTCAGTTGTTACAGCAGCATGGATTTTAGTTGTCACTAGTTTGTTTGGCTTAGTTGATGATTAATATAATACTTAAAAGCACACATTTTTAATTTAACCAAAATGTACTTCTAAAATATGTGCATAGTAAATTTACTACAAAATTATTAATCTAAGGGCATTTATCAACTCAACTTCCATGGTATGGATCCACCAACCTCTGACAATCACTTGGAGCAGCTTCCTGTGCTTGTTTGCTTCCATCTCCATTTTTTCAGATCTTATTTTAATTTTATGAAGTAGCTAGAAAAGATCTGGATCCTGGAGATACCGATACATAGTACAAGGTATTTCCAATAATGAGGGGAGAGTTACAGTTAAAAATGTAATGAAATACGTGCTAGAGTGTTTCAGGTGCAAACACAGAGCGAGGGGCAACTAAGCCCGTCCTAGGTGGGGGAGGCAAGACTCCAGAGAAGTGACACCTGCATTATTTTTTCCTCTCTCCCTCCCTCCCTCCCTCCTTCCTTCCTTCCTTTTTTTCAATTAATTTCAAGTATACAGTATGTTGGTTAGATATTTAGTTTCTAAAATGATCTCCCTAATTACTCCTTCTCTACTCTGGTCTCTTGAAAGGATGCATAGGTGATTCCCAGGCTAAAAAGATGGGGAGATAATTAAACAAGAGAATTACATGTAGCATACACCAAAGGCTGAAGAGGGAAAGGTATCAGCACCATTGAAATGAGGAGAAAGGCTAACATAAGACATCATAGTTGCTACCATGTCTATCAAGCCTTTTCTAAATATCCTAGCTACCATTGTGCTTTTTCTGTCTTGTATGTGTATCCTTAGCATTTACTATATTAACATCCATTTTGTAGTATTGTTTTGAGGATTAAAACAAGGCACTTAGAACAGTGCCTGGCCCATTCTAGTAAATGTTGGCTATTGTTATTTGATAATTACTGCATATATGTCTCATCATCTTTGGTATATTGCTAAGATTTCTGAAAGTAGAGACTCCATCTTATTCATCTCTGGTTTCTTTGCAATAACCAACTGATTCGTGCCAATTAAAATATTTATTTCCAACATTTTTAATAATGAAACATGAAGTGATTAAATGATATGTATTCCAACAAATTCAAGAGATTCTTTAACATTTCCTTTTATTGAAAAGTATAATAAAAATATATTGTTCTGTAGAACTTTTAAAGGCCTATTTTTTTAGCCTCATTTTTCTACCACTGGCGTTTTTCCTATGGCCTGATTAAAGGACATTTCTCTGTATCTCATCTGTATAAAATGAGATGGATTTGTCAAGCATTCTCTACTCTTGCATGGACAGAACATGTGTTTGAAAAAGTTAGTTTGAATATTATCTCCCAGGACTCAACAATGTTGCCTATACTAGAATAGAACCCTCCACCAGTTACATATGCTGTGTATACTAATTGACTGCATAGTAGAATTTAAAGATATCTATGAATGATATTACAGCATGACAAACTACAAGAAAACATAAGCATGTATCAAAGATTTCATCTAATGACTTTTAATTATAAGAAAGCAAATGGCAGAACATTTTTATTTTGCCAAAGGGAGAAAGAAATCAAATGACTTGGCTAAGATTCTTTAGAAAATCAACAGCAATTTTTGGAACAAGAATGTGTGAAGGTGTCCAAATCCTACATATTCTGCCTGTGGTAGTTTGTATGAATGGGAAATGAAAATCTTTTTTGAACAAAAAACAATTAAATCCAGTAATTATAGCCACAGGATATTATTGTGGCAAAAAGCAAATCATGATGAGATACACATTAGTGGAATAATCTCTATATTAGAGAATGAAAGAAAATAGCTTAATTTATGCACAATTATTGAAACAACAGCTTTGGAGGACAAAAAAAAAAAAACATTCCACATTATACTTCATTCTACTATTGGTTCCCTAGAAAGCAATTGTAATGTATTCTTTTTAATCTTTCTTCCATTTTTCTGGAATTTTCCCTCTAAATTGTGATCTAGAAGATCTTGTGGGTAGTGAATATGCTCCTCCTGCAAGCTTCTTCTGCCTATTTTTAATTTCTCTTATAAAGTGAATTATGAAACTGAACATATTAGACCCAGAGCTGAGTCACCTCTGGTAAGCCCCCTTGCCAAGAATACCCTCCAGTGATATCTGGAGATTCTGCAGTCCAGAGTCTTCTGTGGCCCCAGCTTTGAGCCTCATCTTTTCAGAACCTTGTATCTGGGACTGTTAAGAGTCATCAAAAATAAAAATTTCATTTCTACACTTTCTCCTTCCACAAAGATTAGTCTTTTCTTTGTTTGAATCGACCTGATGAATTTCTGAAATACTCACTACAGAGGCTCAGTGCACAGGCTTCTCTCCCGAAATCAGCATTTCTTACCTGTACACTTATAAAGTATGTAATCACCATTTTGAACCCAAATCCAGGCTGTTATTTGTTATAACTCTACCTAATTGTGTGTGTGTGTGTGTATGTGTGAGTGTGTATGTGTACATTTACTAGTTTTACTACCTAATCACCATATTTCAATCTCATACCCACATTAGCATGCATTCCCATGCTTATTTGATTAATGTTGACTTCTCCAACCAGATAATAAAGTTAATGAGAGCCAAAGATGTCTATTTTGGCACAAAGCTATGTCTCTAGCAATTAACACTATGCCAGATGCATTAATAGATGCTCATTCAATATTTGTTAAATGAATGACTGAAAGAAAGAATGAGTAATAAAATTCTTTATTAAATTATTTTTATAACAGAGGGTGATTTTGAGACTTGGATCCATTATATTATTTTTTATGATTTGAGATAAGAAGGTGAAATGACATATAGAGTTCATTATAAACGTTAAATGACTTGAGCACATTAAAGATCTGCTCCATGTATTCTTATAATATTGAAGAATAATCTGTCAGTTTCAGCGAGTGGTTTGCAGAAATCAATATAGATTTATTATTCTATAACGAATTCTACCTAAAGGAACACAATTTGTAGAAGTATTGCACACTGAAAATTTATGGATATTTATATCTGCCTCAACTTTTGTTTCTATGATTATTTTTAATTAACAAAGATACTAGTCATCACAGGTGATTTATCCTCTGGAATGTGCCAGCTAACCACAACCCTTTCGCTGAGAATCTTTCTTTGGAAAAGCCCATATGGTATCTGGGAGTTGATCCAGATACTTGCATTATCATTATTTCAACAGCCTGCTGAGAATTCCATAGGTTGGATCCACTTGGAACAAGGGTTATTACTGAAATCCATCATAAAAAGTGTCAGGGTGCAATAATGAAAGCAAGGCAGGAAATTTTTACCCTGTCAGGAATTCCTAAATTACAGTGTTTAAGAGTTCCAATCTCTTTGCATTTACATTTTTTACCATGTGTCCAGCAGAGGATTTAAAACACCAACACCTGTTGTCTTACTCTTGGCTATACTCAAGGTACATGGATTCGAAGACCAAATATTTAAGTTTTGAGTTTTTTTTTTTTTTTTTTTTAAGCACTTACTGTGGGATCTTTGCCAGCCATTTTGCACTCTTCGACTTTGATTGTAGATGCTGGCCAGAAAACCTGCTCAGAAAGGAAAATAATGATTGTATAAATCTCACTTGTATATGTGACAGTTCAACGCTCTTCATTTACTTTATGCTAACAAATTTCTTTAAGATATTTCTATGTTTATATTTCAAAATTCTTTCGTCTTTCCTCTTATGAACTTAAATTAATAAAGATTTTATTATTTTATTCTAAAAATTATGTTTTTCTTCTTTCCACCAATTTTTCTTTTAACAAAAGCCTTTCAATAATATATGCCTATTCACTAATGGTATATTAACATAAGGTCATTATTAACATAAAGTGCATGATATAATGTATATTTCCTTCTTTTTGATTTATAGTACACTTTTCCCAACTGCTTATATCACAACGAATTTACATTTACTTTGCTATCTCATTTTAATATTATTTTTGGTAAACCACACAACCAAGCTGGTAGATTTACTTAAAATGGGCCTCTATGTATGCCAACTGTTAAAATAACTTGGATAAAATCCAAAAGATTCCCTCTCTGAAATACTATACTGTCATTCTGAGTCATTATAGCTTGGATCAGGTCTGGTGGTGGTGATTTTTTTTTAATTGCCCATTGCTTATTGTTAAAGTAATAAGTTCAAAAATCTCTTTGCTATAATAAATTTATAATTAATCTACTTTTATTTCTTTACTCCAATGAAGCTCAATTTATATCCTTGTTGTGAAACAGAATGATAAATATACGCCACATTTGTTCAAACAATTTTACGTTTAATAATCGTGTTCCTTGCAAGGGCTTCTTGGAATACATACAGATGACAAGGCAGTTCTTCCTTTAATCTGACCATTTTTTCATGCTATTCTCCATGCTTCTCTTTATCCCTTTCTATATATGTATACACAGGGAGTATTTTCTCATATAGTTTCAGGTTTTAGATTATTAAAAACTGTGAAACAAGAAAGGGAGAATTGAATTGATTATATTTTCAGCACATGAAATAAGTACTAACTTCCTATTATTAACATGGGTCTGGATTTTCTATTGTTCTAATGAAATACATAAGTTTTTCATTGTATTTGAAATTTTTAAAGAAAAAAGCACCTAGGGAGGTCAACATTGCTCTCATAAAAGTAATAAACTTACACTCAAAGGTTCTTGACTTATATTGTTGATATTCAAGGAAAGAATGTGATCTTTGCTGCCCACATATATCCGGTCCTGGTCTTCATCCATTAATAATATCCTGTAGTCTAAAGGATGGTGGGATAGGCTGAAGTATTCAGAGGTCTTGGTTTCTCGAAGCTCTAAAATAATGAAGAGCACAAATGAAAACAAAGTATCTTTATTCTATGTTTCTATTATTTTAATGAAAATTACTTTACAGACATATTTACCAAAAAAGTAAAGATACATTTTCCTTCTACAATAATAAATTAATTTTAAAATAGAGTTGTGTCAGTGGATATTTTTAGTTATTGCTTCTATGTTGAAGTCAAATATAAATTAAAAATTTCAATGTTAAAGTATATAGTGATACTATTTGATTACAAAATTATTCACATTTTGCAAGAATCTCACCTCAGTTTTATCCCTTAATTGCTGTCAGTTCAAAATTAGTTAAAACAGATCAACCAAAAAATATAGTAAGTGAGCAAAGTGAACAACAAAAAACCCCCAACAAATCAACAATGACAGTGTAAATATCTTCCAAGCTACTCTTAGTGTTTTATTATTGGACTCAATACATAATTTTAGTATTGTATTTCCTACTATGAACATTTACCTTACTTCTTCAACATAATTCTAATCAGTTTAATATATTTTTTAATAAATTACTATTTTTACCATTATACCTCATTGAGAACACAATGTTGTTTAAATGACGTATGCTTATGTATATATCAAAAGAAAAAATACAAATTTTCAGATGTTCTGAATTTTTGGATTTCAATATCTCAGTGATCAGTGACTCATGTTCATTTAACTTCTTTTACATTAAGCGGATGCTTGTATAGCTGAACTTTAAAGAAAATAAATGTACCATGACAATACAAATGTCTGCTATAACAATTATAGCAGATTCAGTATTCTTTCTAGTCAAAATGCTCTTTTGAACAATTTAAGACTTTTCCATTCAAATGGTTCAGGTTTTCATTGTTCCGCTGATTAAACTCTACAAAAGAGTCTGCTTTCAAGGATTACTGTTTCTAAATTTTCATTTAATGACTCACAAATACATTTCTAGAAATTCTGATCAGGCTTTGATTTTACTTAAAGCAAAAGTGGAAATTATAAGAATTCTTATAGAAAGCCATTAATTATATTCTGTGAGCATTGGGTCTTATATGTGAAGTTAGAGAAGTCACACATTTAACATGTTCTCTGGCCACACCAGTTCTGAATGTCTGCCATAATATCCTTCAAGTTGTTTTATATTTAGCCAATAACCTGAAAATGCCATGGGAATATTATTGCAATTATGAAGCCATCTTGTGATGTCTAACTTCCTGTGACATTGAACAAGTTACTTAGCCTCTCTGTGCCTTAATTTCCTCATTTGTAAAAAGTAATAATAACAGTAATTTCTACCAAGAGTTCTCATGGAAATTAATTGATTTAATACCTATAAATATTTGAAATGAGTGGCAGAGAAAGTATTCAACAAATTCTAATAATTACTATTGTTAGTATTATCACATTTTAATCATGCTATAAGGACATATGGAATTAGATAAAATATATATTTTCCTATTTTCTTTTTTTAAATTCAAGGAGCCAGATCCCTAAAATTACTAACATATAATCTTAAAATATAGGTTCTGATATTCTTTCCACATGACAGTAAAGTACAAGACTTTTTATGTGAAAAAAATCATGAAGAAGTTACAAAAAATATTTCAGAAGACTCTTGAGAAGCTGATCAAGAGAAGATACAAGAACATAAGACATTGAAAGGTCATTTACACATGACACTAGAGGCCAGATCTTTGGAAATAGAGTATTTGAGAACCTGAGCACTGGGCAGCGTGCTAAGCTAGTTAGCAAGCCTCACTAGGCATCACGGAGAAGCGATGTAGTTGGCAGAGGCAGTGCCACTGGCCTAGAAATGGAAACAGCTTCCTTCAGGAGAAGAGCAAGAAAACATGGCAGGATGTCATCAGAAAAAAATGTCGGCACCTGCTAGACAAGAGGTTAGGGGAAAAAATACAAGAGCTCAGAACATAAGAGAGAACACAGAATCCACAGTCACTCAAGGTTGGTGAAGACACAGGCTGCCTTGATTTTGCCTAAAATCTAGGATGTTTTGTCAAGCTTCTTTTTTCATCCTATGGAGCAGATTCATGGTTATAGAATTTTTCTGTAAAACATCGAGAGTAAGGTATAGTTTATGGTACATACTAGATCTTCAATAAATAACTCTCCAGTAAAATATATATACCAAAGATATAAATGTGACTGAGTACAAGGCCTCTGGGGACCAATCACTGGAATCTGAATCCCGGCTCTGCCATTTCAATTCTATAGGTACTTGGCAAGTGCCTTTATCCCTCTGTACTCCAGTGTCTTCATCTGTAAAGTCAGGATAATAACAGCACTTACTTAGAAGGGGTGTTGTGAAGTTTAATTGTTGATACATATCAAGTGCTGAAAAGAGTACCTGTCCAATAGTGACATAGGTTACATGGGTTACCTATTATTATGACTTGGGACAAGACATCAAGCTTCAGCCAGCAAAATAAGAACAATTCTTTACATGGGGAGAAAATATGGAGGACTAAATTTCTCAATTTATATGTATTAAGAATTTAATATTTAACCTTTTCACATATAGAATATTCTACTCAAATTATTCGAGTAGGAGAATAAAATACTAAAATCGTTTTTAAGGATTTTTTTTGAGTGGGTATAATAATTTTGAGACTAGAAAACTAAGATATGTTGTTCTAGATATGATGTTGATAAAGACCTGATATGCTAGAAATGAAAAGAAATTGTTGATGTGAGGAACACTTAAAATAAAGATTTGGAATGATTTTGTATGGAGTTGGTCTTGAGGTAAAAGGAAGATATAAATGCTACTCCCTCCCCAAATTGTAAACTAAGAATAGGAGAAATGAACATGCCTTTAGTACTTTTGGGGGATAGCTGTTATTATTGAGTGTTGGTAGATTAAATTCAAATCAAGGCCGACATGTCCCACGAACATATAAAATTAAATAATCAATTTGCCATTAGAAATATCAAATCTGCAGGTAGAGATTTTCAATTATTCTCATGAATTATGTGAAACTCTGAGATTAAGTAGATATTTCTGAGGATGAGCAAATCTGAAGTGAAAAGCAAAGCACAGAGATGAATTGATTATTAGATCCAAAAACAGGAGCTTTGGAATTGAAACTGAAAGCGTGTCATGGTTTATAGGCAACAGTGTGATATCATGGAGAGATTACAGAATTAGACTCATACATTCTGAGTTGAAATCCTAGCTTCACTACTTACTAAGTGTGTAATTTTAAGAGAGCTTCATCACTTTTCCCAGTTTTGATTTCCTCATGTATAAATTGGTTACACTAATACACAACTCAAAGGATATTCTACCACCAGCACACAATAGAGGCTCAATGTGTCCTCCTTACAGCTGGAGACATTAACGGGTTTTTTCCTTTTCTCCCTTGTTGGCGGAGCTGGTCTATGCTAACCATAGCGGTCCCATCCTCCTAGCTAGTGAGTGGTTTTAATGTGACTAGTTTTGGTCAAAGAGATTTAAAAAGAAGCTTTCTTCAAGAATATTGGAAGAGGTTTCTTGAGTCTTAAAAACTGGCACAAAAAAGAGGTAATTTCTTTTTTTGCCTTTGGACATTGGTATGTGAACATATATACTTGTAGCAGTTGCAGCTACAAGAAAATTGCTAGCTGAGAATGGCAAGCAGAAATTAAGAGAAAAAAGCTGAGTTCTTTAAGAAATCAGTTAATGTCTGAACTAACCCAAGAACTGCTCTATAGTAACTGAACTGCTTCTGTTACATAATACTTTTTAAAAAATCCTTGCAATTTTTAGGCACTTGAATTGAGGTTTTCATTTCCTGTTGTTGAAACTCTGATTAACTAATAGATCTTTGGAGTGTTCACAATCCCTAACAACTACGTTCTCACCCTTTCTATCATGGTTTGTTCAGTTTGGGTATTTTTTCAAAACATTCTTTTTTTTCCCTTTCCTCCTCTTCCTCCTAATTTATAATAAAATAAAACAAGAGTGTTATCTTAGCTGGGGAAATAGCCTCAAATGAATTTTACTTACATGTAACAAACAATGGCAGTTCTCTTCTTTACCTGTTTCATCAGAAAAGAATCAATTTCTTGCATTAATTCAAATACCAAAGGGAGTATTAACTGCATTAACTTAAGACCTTTCTGGTCCAAGGATTTTATCTATTTTTCTGAGCCATAAAGCTATCTTCAAATTTAATTACCTTTAACTCATTGACAGTTGACAGCTGTTAACCAAGGAAGATTTACTTTAGAATCTTGTTAGAAGCCTAGAAACGAGGCTATTTTGTTAAAATGCTATTTAAATTGCTTTAAGTTAGCCATAATTGAACTTGGGGCTTGGGGAAAAAAAACAAACAAACATTTTATTTTTAGAATAAAGAGATGAGTTCAAAGCATTGAGGATTTTTATCTATAAAAAGAATGACTAAAGAATCCATCATTTTGGTTTAATGTAGATCCAACTTAAGTCAATGAATGATTCAATTATTTGGCCACAGTTAGAGAAAATGACTGATTTAATGATGTGGCTACAGTAGGGGAAGGAAATCACAATTACTGTTTTGTCATCTAAACAAGTGAAAGAGTGGCACTGTTCCACAGTCCTTTAAATTTTAATGATGTCATCCTTTTTACATCATTGGAGGTACAACTAGTTGTGTTGTTTCTCAAGACATACTCAACTGAATGAGAAGGAACTTTGGCTAAGAGTATGTGGTATTAGAGAATGCAATGACCCCATAAAGGGCAGTAGAGGTCTCTAAGTCTCTGGGAAAATCTCCTGGGAAACAGTATTAAACACACACACACACACACACACACACACACACACACACAAACACACACACACATATTGTATGCTACTATCCTAAAATCTACATTATTGTAAGTTCTATGATAAAATCTTACTGTAATGCTTTCCATGCCAATATTCCCTGAGAATATTCCTTGCAGCACAATATGCTTACCTGAAATTCATGTATTGACATGGACCTTTCTTTGTAATATAAACTATTGTGAGTCTTGAGAATTTAACCAAGGCTGGGAGAACAAAACATTCCCCCCGAATGTAAACTCTAGCAATATAAGCTTCTGGGTCCACCTGAATATAGTCAATATATTGTTGTAGCAATTACAACATAGTTTAATATGCAGTAATACATTCTGTCTGTAAATAACACTCTATCCCTAACCACATTAAAAACTAACACTTAAGTCAATAAGAACTCATTCATATGCCCATAAATATGATTTTGTTGGAGGAGTGTGGAGAGTCTGGGGTTTTCTTTTATGAATAACATATATCTGTTAAACTTCTAAAAAGGGGAACTCATTTACTCAGAATACTGTTATCTTTGGTCTTTTATAAATTTCAAAAATAGACAAAAGATTACAATCAACTCCCAGAGGTCTCTCTATTAGAAGCATATATAAGGGTTACTTATTAATTATATTTAAAGTTGATGGTGTGCTATTAATTTATACATTCAAATACATATTTATTGAACTCTTATCACAGCAGGCTAGACACTTTGCCCAAATAAAAGGGCATATAAAGATACCGTGACCTTATGTCAATTCCAAATCTTAACTGACATGTTAGCCATGCATCACTTAATGATGGAGATATGTTCTGAAAAATGAGTCTTTAAGAGATTTTGTCATTGCGCAAACTTCATAGAGTGCACTTACACAAACCTAGGTGGTACAGCCTACCTCACATATTAGCTACATGGTATAGCCCGTTGCTCCTAGGTTACAAATCTGTATAGCACGTTACTGTAGGCAAATGTGACACAATAGTATTTGTGAATCAAAACAGAAAAGGTACAGTAAAAGTGGTCCAAGTCCAAGTCCAAGCACCGTGGGTGCAAGAGGAGAGCCACAGAGGGATGTGCCCTAGGAAGGAGAGTAGATGTCAGTTAGAAGGACAGAGAAAGAGAGAGAGAGAGATTGAGAGAGAGAGAGAGAGAGAGAGAGAGAGAGAGAGAGAGAGAGAGGAGAAAGAGAGTAGAGATCAAAAGAGACCTAGAGAGATAAAGCTTGAAATGAGAATAACAGGAAAATGAGTTTGTGCACATGAGTGTGTGTGTGCATGTGCGTCTGTGCACGCAGGAGCTGGCTCCCAGGCTCTCTTCTCCCCAGCCTACTCCTCTCCCTCCTTAGACAACTCATTGCCCCAGCTGCCAGCAAAGTGGGTAGACAACATGTTGAGCTTCCTTGTCTTTAAAACACTCCGAGGTAGCAGAAAATTCAATACTGTAGTTGAGTCCAGCTTTTTCTTTCAACATTGCAAACTTTTTGCTTATAATCCATTATAATCTTATGGGAAGATGGTGATATATGTGCTCTGTCTTTGGCTGAAAAACCCATCACTGTGTGTCGATAACTGTACTCTGTTTGCCTAGCCCACCGTGAAGTTCTCAACTTAAATCTCAGCTCTCCCTCAGGCAGAATGTGCATCTACAAATTTCAAAATAAATCCTTAGGATAGCTTTTATTTAGAGATATTGCTATCCACAGAATAATTTCTTCCCCCAAATGTCTCATCTCTGGAGAATTTTAAGTAGAGTAGGCTTAAATGACCCATCCTCCCCCTGAGGCTCACTATTTTGAAAGTGTTGGAAATTGAACTTCACCTGTCCCTTTAGGACAAAAATGCAGATAAAGACAAGAGGGTAAAACTTTAGGAGACTGAAACAACAGCTCCTATTTTTTAAGTCAAAGAGAGACCACAAGGCATACTGTTAAAACCACATTTGCTCAAAAATAGTAGTTCTAGATTAGCTACCAATTGTGGGTTACCAGTAGGAATAATTGTTCTAGGTGCTTTATAAAATTTCATTTAATTTGCATTCAAAGCCTTTATGTTAGGCCTTAACATTATTCCTCTTCCACACATAATGAAACTAAAATTCAGTTAATATGAGCAAAACCAAGGTCACATAGTAATGAGTAGAAGAGGCTACAGCCAGAATTCAAAGCAAGGTGGATTGCTTAATCTGTGAACTTAATCAGATATCCTCTTGTTTTTCAAATCAGACAGACAACTTCAACACTTACATGTTGTTTTTCTATCATGTTATTTCCTTGCACATGAGTCTGTGTAGTATCAAGTGTAGTGTAAAAAAATGCCTCAGCCTCTCTTTGTCAGTTTGGGGAGCAAGGTGGGGCATGGGGAGACTACACTCCAACAACTTGAGAATGACAAAATTCTCAGGGATGCTGCTTTCGCTAAACCATCACAAGTCTGAGAAAGGCTACATGGATGTAAGATTGAAAAGCCAGACAGAGCTTCATGTAGAAGGTAAAAAGTTCCACTTTTCTATGTATTTTGATGAATGGGCATCATTTAGCTGAGAGGAAACAAAATGAATGAAAGGAAGAATAAGGGAAACATTTCTATTCAGTGAGCCTGGCCAGGAAAGGGCAACGGTGAATACAGAACGTGTCTCTCAGGAGTTGCATCAGAGAAAACAATTAGCCTATATGCAGGAGCTTTTAAGAAGGATGATTCTCATCCCGATTTGTCCCAAACAGATCAGTTTGCAGCCATTTTCCCAGCAAATAGTGCCACCTTTGCTCTCAAAAGATTTATGGTTTGGATGTTAAATTATACGGTCACTCTATTTTTAAGCTCCCTCATCTTGTCTTGAATGGCCTTCCATTACTTTTAGAACAAAATCCAAAGTTCTTAACATGGCCTTTAAGGCCTGCCATTATCTGGTTCAAGATTACCTCACTGGAAAATCTCAATCGTCATTCCTGTATCTGCCTGTTTTCTTTGTATTCTTGCCCTTCTGATTTTTTCACATCCTCAGACTTGCCTTCTTCCTTTCTGTCTCAAGGCCTTTGTACACGTTATTCCTCCTGCTGATAGGATTCTTCCTACTTTTTTCTAACTCCTATTCATAACTCAAGCAGTAGCTTCAATGTAATTTAAATGGAACTGCTTCACAAAGACTTCCTTCATCCTCTGGAGGATAGGTCTCAGGTCTGCAATCCCTCAGTCACTCTCTCCTCCTCTCCCTCCCCCTACTTTAAGTCTTACATCTACCAAACAAAAGAATGAGATTATTTATTAACCAGAATGATCTCTAATGTTCCCTGCATCAATAAAAATGTACATGAAAATAATTACTTTTTCACAGTTTGTAAGAACTATCTATTGTTACGGAATATCGGTAAAGCTAATATAATCCTTCATGTTACTATAAATCTGAGAGGAAGAAAGGGTCAGTTTAAAAACCTATCTTAAAAAAATGACCACAGTATTATAACTGTATCTTTTCTGGAAAAATGAAGCTAACTCAAAAACCAAGGCTTTCTTTCCCCATACCTAAACATATTCTATTTGTGTTGTGTGGTTTGATTAAACTGGAAAATTATAAATTCTGACTTCCCTTCCTCTAAACTCACTTGGGAGACATGAAAGCAGACTTTAAAGACTTTAAATGTCAATCTTTGGCTCCTTGTATGGGGAGTGGTCGCTGGATTCTTTATGGAGATCATACAATTAGGGAACAGCTAAGATGTCTTGAGAGACTCCGAACAAGAAGGAAGTAAATTCTGGAAAGCAGAACCAAATCTCAACTCACTGCTAACCTGTAGGGGACAGCATGGGAGCTTTCTTACTGTCAGGAAGTCCTCAGTCTCAGTGTCCACTTGAGACACAAACAAGGGAGATAAACTTGTAGAGGAAGCAACACTTCATCTAACGCCTCCTTTCTAGAGCTCTTGACACTTCTGGAAAAGCTGCTTTGGGGCAAGATGTTCAAAAACAGTGGGTCCAAGGTGAGAATAGTAGGTCTAAGGTGATTAGCAAAACAAAAGCAGAAATAATAATAACAGAAAGGCAAAAAAAAAAAAAAAAAAGAAGAAGAAAAAGAAGAAGGGGGATATAATAACAATTGGAGCTGAAGAATGGTATACATTAGTGTATCTCTATTAAATATAATAGTATGCTGTCTTATATTTGATTATGTAGAGATTTAAAGATATGAACAATTTTCTCAGGCTGTTAAGTTTTAGAAACAGACTATATTCATTATGAAAGCAGTTGTAAAAAAATATTCACAAAAAAAGCTAGGAGGAAATAATTTAAAATATTAATACTAAAAGAACTTGGATGGTGAAACATAGAAATTTAAAGACAGGGAGATAATATCACAGACCAACAGTGTGCAGTGGGCAAGGGTGAGGAGCTGACATGCCAGCAAAATCCTAGAGTACGGAGAACAATAGACCCACTCTCTCACTCCGATCCCCAAAGTGAGCACACTAAACCATCGTATGGAAAGATTCTTACAGCAGCATTTAACACTTGTCTATCACACAATTTGCATCATTTGTTGGTTTTCCATGTTTTCAGTGGGAACTTCTCAGCATGCTTGGTTACAGCCAAGAAGAGCAGCAGAAGATTCTATGTGCTGAGTGAAGTCTCTTGTCCCATTTCTTCTCCAGAGAACATAAAAATTCTCTGATTCCTCACGCCATAGTTCTCTATGACATAAAGCTTACATTTTCTATAATGTAGCAGGCTCTACAAAAAATTAAAATATTATTTGAGGTATATATTTATTCAATCATTCAAAAATAGAATATGATCCAGGTATAAAGGTGAAAATACTTGGTCTCTCACTTCAAAATGAAGTCTAGAATGGAGGTACACAAACAATTCCAGTACAAGATGACTCAAAGAATTAAGGAAGCACTGAGGAAGAAAGATTAAGTGTTCCTGGGAATAACAGGGAAATCTTAAATAGAAGGTAGTGCTTGACCTTATTTCTTATCCAATAAATATTAGTTGAGCCACTCTACCTATTAAACTAATAATCACAGTAATAAATGAATGAAGTATGGTAAAAGACAGAATAAGTGTTCAAATCAAGGGAAGCTGCTTTACATTGGGGGTCAGAAAAAGCTTCTATGGAGAAGTGTCATATAAGCTGTGACCCAAAGGATAAATATGAGTTAATGAAAAGATAAGCATTTTCCAAGGAGTGGAAAGAGCTTGTGCAGAGACCTCGATGTGGAAAAGTCAAGGATGATTAGTTTTGGGGTTGATAAAAAAGATTTGGATGTCTTTTCTAAGCAGAAGCAAGGACTCAACCAACATGCAAAAATGTTAACTTCCTGCATGTCACACAGGCAACATGAAAAGATGCAAACTCCTTGTGTATCAAACCAAAGTAATTAAATTTTTCCAAAATTGTTTGAAATGCCAATGAAAAAAATCTGAGAAAGTGTAAGACATAATCACTTACAAGTCTGTTAGAAAGTTAATTCTGCTAATGAAGAGTTCTCAAGAGTGAGATTATTTTATGACACAATATTGTTACTAAAGTGGGATAAAACTATTTATATAACTAAACTATAAGCTATCTGCATAGAAATACATAGGAATACATAGAAGAAAGTCTTGGAAAAAATTCAACTTGGTAACATTCTCCTTTAGAATATGTTCAATTAAAAATTGAGTCTGATAATATTGATGGCTAATTCAATGTTCTCTCAGTTTAAAGAATTATAATTACTCTTCAATCAACAATCAGGTAGTGCAAACTTTCTCCGCAGGTCTTGATGATTTAAGTATATTCTAAGACAGGAGTCTGGCTGCACTGTACCTAACAAAATGTTTAACTAGATAGGCAAGGAAAGAAATACCAATTATCACTAACTGGAAAACAGCTATATATTGCCAAAATTTTTTGATTACTAGATACTTTCAGAATGATGGAAGACCACCCACAACTTTCAGTAAGACAGACTATTTGGAATTTAACGACTCAGATTCCCCCACTAACTGAAATTCTTGAACTCAGCTTTCGCTTGATACATTCTTAAATCCATTTTCATTTGCACGCAGGAAAAATATAATAAACTATACGCCATAAAATCTCAAATTTAAAGAACCAGACTTTATGAACAAAGAAATATGATGTTTTCCTAAGGAGACAGCTATTTTATCTAAACATTATTTAATTCAACATGACTCATTGTTTAGCCTAGTTATTGCATTTGGCTTCAAAACAAAGAAACAAGTTTGGGGAAATGTAGAGGAGAGTGGAGACATGCTCATTTCACTTTAAACACATTCATCAGTCATTCAATGCAGCAGCCCCCTTTTCTTCCTTTTTTCTTGTATCTCTCTCTCCTGACACTGTCTAGAATACAAGGTCAGTGACTCTGCAGTGCTCAGCTGCTGGAGAGGAGATTTAAAGAGTCACTGGGAGTGTGCCTTCACATAGCAATAGAGCAACCCTTTGATTCTTTTCAAGAGAAGCACAAAGGATCAGACTATGTTTCCTGCAGCTTTAAAAGGCCCAAGTCTAATCATATATACAACGGCTTTCAATGTATATGCAAGACATTTCTCTTTTCTTAATCCACAAATGAGAAACCATTTGTGTCCAAATTTTGCATCATGGCATTTTGAGATGGAGTGGTTGCAACATCATTCAGTCTTTCCAAAGAGATCGGTGTTTCAGTTTTCTGCTTTTGTTCTAGAAACAATATTTATCATTCCTGAATTTCTTCAGGGAGGATAACAGAATATGAACTCAAAGCTTATTTATTTTACACAATGCTGTTGCCTCAATGAGGTAAGCATTAGCCAAGACTGTCTCTTTAATTTTCAGAATAAAAGTAAAAATTTTTGGTGAAATAAGGCATACTTAAAAGAGAAAGTGACAAGCTATTAGAAACCAAAGTCTGACTTATTAACAGCTCCCAGTTGTCTTTTTAACAGGGAGAGACGTTTCATTCCACTGATTTATAGCTATTTTTTATCCCAGAATCTCAAAAAGCAAAACATATTTTATTAGGCAAAACGACAGGTGTAGGTAGTTAGGATGGTGTTTTTGGAGAGATTCCACATTACACATTGCCAATGACTTAGCAAGATTAAGTCAAACCAACCACTTTATGCCATAAAACCAGGAGAGTGGATAAACAGGTTTCTAGTTAGGTATTTGCCTTTGGTTTCTCTTCATTAAGGAGATATGCAAGTTGTACTTTCCTAATTTTATAACTTTGCAAGCCGTATTAATCATAATAATAAATGTAAAAATAACCAAGATTTTCTTTTAATATTCAAGTAGAAAATTAATTCAAGTTAGTACAATTCAATGGTAAAAAATCATTTTATTATAAGACATAAAGATAATTAAATGAAACTTTGTTGTTTTTTAACTTAATTTTTCCTGGAATAAAGTCTGGCCTTTGAAGATAGATTTACTCGCTCAAATCTGGGCAATGCATCTGACCAGCTATGTTGCTTTAGGCAAGTTATTTAAATTATTAGTGCCTAAGTGCCCCTACCTGAATGACGGAAATAACTCCTATCTCAAAAGACAATTGTGCTAATTAAAGAAAAAGTAAGTGAGGGCACCTGGAGCATAGTAGCTATCATTCACAACTGTTAGTCTCCATGCCAAGATGAGAGTTTCAGTTTTAAACAGGATATCTGTGCACTGTCATAGCTTTAGGGCTTAACTTTGCAGCTGCTTTCTGAGCTAATCATGCTAAATAAAGTCTGTTGAATTAACATCTAATTTCTATTGCAGTGCAACCTGTGTAACAATAAAAATAGTTATATTTCAAAATGCTGGAAAAATAATTTTCTAATTCAAATAAAAATAAAAAAACAATCTTTTTAAAATACAACCTTTCATGGCTATGTGTAGAGCCAGAGAGCTGATAGAGTAATCGGGGGGATCCTTTCATAAACTATATAAATGTCTAACCAATGTACTGTATACTTGAAACTAATAACAAAATAAAATAAAATGCTAAAAAATACAACTTTTAAGCTTTTCTGCCTTTCTTAAGTTAACACAACACTTTCTAATAGGTACTGAGACTATAAAGTGCTTATCAACTTACTAAGAAAAGTTTACACTGTTTCATTTAATCTACACAACGATCCTAGTAACTAAATCCTATTGTTTTCTGCTATAAAAATATGAAAAACTGCAGATGAATCTTGGGTAACTTGCTGAAGTTTTGAATGTGAAGTCTGTGTGACCCGAAGTCCATGCTTCCCCAGCCGTTTGTGGAATATGAGAACACACCCAGCTGGAGGACTTGGTCTCCTTCACTTTTTTCTGAGGATAGCATTGATTTTCAAATTTTAACACACGTAAGAAATATGTCAATTTCTTATAAAAAAAATAAAAATTCCTAAGAATAACAATAGTTCCTTTCAGAAACATTTACTCAAAGGGTCTTCTCAGATTTGTCCGTTGAACGCAGCAAACCCGCTGTGGTACCAGGGCGGGCACCCGGAGGTTAACTGAGGTCGCCTCCGTCTTCCAATTCAGATCCCAGCTGGCACTCAGACCAGGATATCTTCATCCACCTCATCTCAGGAAGCCCCTCCATAGTATTCTTTGTGTCATTGCCCTATTTTGTTATCATCTAGGTCTTAATGTTATTTCTGGTTTTCAGGCTCAAATTTATTTTAAATATTATGCTTGATGGGGTAGAATGAATATCAATATTTGACTAGAATTGTTTGGGGAATATATCCATTAATGTGTTAGTTTTCACAATGGTTTTTATTTGACAAAAAATTTAAAGATTCTACAAAAGATGAACTTGTTTTTCTTTACAACATTTTGTTAAAATAAAATATAATTTATACTTTTGCATGATTCTTCTCTCTCCACAAATAATTTGGGAAGAGTCTCAAAAATGTGTGAGATGGAGACAGGGAAGGGAGACTGACACCCTATACACAGCTTTAACACTTGCGTAGAAAATCTTTCTCTTCAATTTTTGGTACAGGTGATCCCTAATTAATATTTAAATATGATCTAAAATTTCATGAGCAAGTCAATTATTTGAAGTTCAAAATGACTTTTTCTTTAAAAAACACAACATTATAAATTGTACAAAGATCCAACAGTTCGCACTGCAAAAGCCTATCTGACAGACTGTCATGTTAATATTACTAATGATGATACTGAATTAAATATTTGTCCAATATTACTTTCTAAATTTTATGAAAATAATAATTTGTCCTCATTATAGTCCTACATGGTCTGCAGTGGTTCACAGTGGGTCCTGGGGCCAGAGAGCTAGGTAAGCACCCTACTTGCCACTTAATCCTTGTGTTATCTAGCAGTGTTACTTAATTCTTTGGAGCCTTGGTTTATTATTCTGTAAAATGGAGATAATATTATCTGTCTCATGGATTTGTTGTTAGGATAAACTAAGTTAATAAATTAAATCAGAGCAGTTACAGCATATTATATTACTGGAATATATTAGTTGTTACCATTATTCTTATTTTCAAGGAATAATGGTAATATTCCTCAGAGAGGTCAGATATCTTCCTCAAGGTCATACAATAAAAATTACCAATGGGAGAAAACTGAAATTAGGATTTTCTGGCTCTAGAACCCACTGTCCTTTCCAACACACCACACTATCTTTGTACACTGTCAGGGAACTACTCTTTGAACTGCACCCAATTATCAATGGACCTTGTCTGTTTGAGGAAATGCATGCAATGCGCTAATACATCATTGCAGTGATATTCAAAATATATAATACAGCCATCATGGAGATATTCCTCTAAATCTCCATATCTGTTTTGTGAAAACATCTTTCTTTATCAGAATTTCATTCTCTATCTGTTTGAGGACCAGAACTTCCTAAATAAATCCAGAAACTCAAAACGTAAAGCAGAGCAGTGAGAATCTGCTCTTGTTGAGTTTCCAGTAGGAGCTCCCAAACCCTGTCTGTCAATCTTCTCCCCCTTCACTGTTTACAAAGTGCAGATGCATCCATCTGTTTTTAAATTTCCAGTCTATGAGAGGTTCCTAGATCTCTACTGTTCTTTCACACAAACTGAAAACTATTGTGAAGCAGAAACTGTCAGGAAGTTAGAAAATGGAGACAAAACATAATCATTCTTGAAGACACTAGAATTTTGACTATACCTTCTGTGGCATATATTTCCTGAGTACTTCTTAGCCAGATATCACTAATTTAACTGCTCTTGAGAATACCATAGAAATTAAACAATAAAAAATGTCTTCTATAAACCTGCAGTCTTCAAGGGGAGATATAGTTTGTTCATGGTAATATAATACAAGGCAGTATAACTGCTTTTAAAGTGAGGCAGAGAATGGCACTGGCATCCATCATTGAACCTATAAAACAGAAAATCATTCTCAATTACTCCCTCACATCCAGCCAGTCAGTTGCTGCATCTTGCTGATTTACCTCTAAATTATCTCTGAAATCTGTCATTTCCTCTCCATCCAACTTATTACTCTTTAATTCTATACACTTGTCATGTCATCTCTGACTGAATACCTTCATGAGATGAATAACTGCTTTTCCCACCTTCAGTCTTATCCTTTGTTTAAACACTTATTGAATGTTGAGAAAACAGGCACTATAGGGCAGTCTGTGTGCTGGGAGCTGGAGATACAAAGATTCTGACTCTACCCTACAAGTCAAGTGGAATTCTCACATCAGTGTTATGCTTCTACCTGAGTTAACTCCCATCAGAAAGCAAAGCATGACTATGTCTTTTTAACACAGCACTTCTGTTCCATTTTAAAATCTATTCAGTGACTTCCTATTTCCTAAACTGATAGTTCCGTGCTTGTTAGAAGCTGTGGGCACTTTAAGAATCTAGTAAATGTTATGGCCTTTCTTTTTCTCAAAAATTTCACATATAATCATAGTCATAAAATGTTCATGCAACTTCAGGGTATCACTGATACTCTAGAATTCATTTGTGTATCCCTCCATATTCAATGAGGTCAGGTCCACACACTCAGGTTATAAATGTCCCCACTAAAAGGAAAACTCCATGCCTACAAGTGTGCTAAGCAAGGCCTTCGTGACTTCACCTTTGCTTATTTCCTCAGCCCCAACACCTGGTATTTCCTCCCTGATCTTTATGCTCCTGCAGTAAAGCTTCCTGGAAGGTCTAAAACATATCTCACTGCCTCATGCTTCTCAGCTATGTTCATACTAATTTTTCTGCTTTTAATTTTTAAGCAATACTGTAATTTCTGTAAAATCTTTCTCAATTTTCACTTTCTCCTGAGAGAAGTGAGAATAATGACTTTATTAGTAACATACTATTTTACTGGCACTGAGATGTGTTTTAATTACATACATATAATCTTTGTACCATGAGGTTTATATTTGTATTTCATGTTTTATACATAAAGAAATTATGCTTAGAGGAAGTAAATATGTGTTGATCAATGACAGCTAGGGAGTGGTACAATCAAGACTAGAATCCAGAATCCAGGAAAGCTTTACTTTAAAGCTCTTTTCATTGTAACACTTGAGCGCACACCCATTCTTACATATTAGGCCTAGACAGACTCATTTGTTCTACAAGTCTAGGCACTTCTTTAAAAATATATTATTTATTCTATAAACTTCCAGGACACTTTAGAAATACTTGTTCAAAGATAGTTGTTTAAATTGATGGAAAAGGCCTTCAAATTTCATCTTCAATTTTAACCCAATTTGGGTAAGGAGTAGAGGAGGAGAAGAGACTAGATTTTTTCCTTTTCCAAAGGTAATAAGAGCAACTTCACTTGGCATTCTCATTTTGCTCATGAAACCTTTTAGATAAACAATGAGTCAACAATGTAATTAGTCAAGAAGGCTTCCAATACTGAGTAATCCATACGGGTTTACTGAAGCAGCAGGCACGTGAGCCTCTGTGGCTACAAAAAGCAAGGTGACATTGTGAAAAGCACTTATAGACAGAGTCAGTAGCAGATATACAGCAACAGTCTTGTTCTTATAAACAGTTTTTAACTCTTGGGCATATCATCTCAGTCTCAATTTTTATGTCTGTAAATAAAAGGGTTGAATTAAAATAATTAATAGAATCTTTTCTAGTATTGTTTTTTCCAACTTTAGACTTTTACAAAACTATCCTTAACCCCTACCCCAACATAAACTGAATTCTTCCAAAATTTTCTATAATATGCCTTCTTCTTTCCTGATATTATTCCCATTACTACACATGTACCTAATCCTAGTGTCTGTGAAGTAGTTATATAATTTCTGAATAATGGTAAAGCATGTGTACCTAACTAAATTTCAATTTGTGTATTTCTAGCTTGCTCTGATTTAATACTTAGAATAAAATTTAATAGAAACAACTAAAGTTCAGGGAAAATATCCAAAAAATTGTTTCAAGCAACATTTTATTTTGGATTTAGACTAGAACCATGACCCTTTTTCAGTTTCATAACTGAACTTGAAACTCTAATTTTTGACATTAGGAAAGTACTGTATACTCTTGATTAAAATCTTCCACCTATAAAAAGTGCAATAACAAATAATCCCCTTCCCTATTGAGTACACACTAGTGTGTTAAATTAAGCAATTAAAAATGATTATTTATTAGATGATAATTTTACTATCCTCATATCTCCATGCTCTAGATATAGAATAGCCCTAAAAGGCAAGTCACAGGGCATTGCTAATACTTCTCTCGGGAAAAAAAAAAATACAGCCTCTTTAGATAAAACAACTTCTTAGTCCCATCCTTTTATAGGTTTTAATGTTTTTATTTTTCAAAGGATTTCTACTCTCTCGATTCCTCTGTTAAGTATGTGTAAAAAACATAGGCAAAATAATTCAAGTCTAAAATTTTCTTCAAATCTAACATTCTTTATCAGCCTTTCCTTTATCTAGTTTTAATTCAGTTTCTTTCTTACAGATAATTTATGCAGCCTATGTATTTTATAGAACATAGTCATTTTCATCACGTTCTCTTTCATTTTTCAATCTACGATGGGTCTATTTATGATAATTTCCTTATAGAATCTAGATCAAGGAATTCTGTCTTTTTCTAACTCTAGAATCCCTCTCTCGAAACTGAACAGAGTCTTTTACATGGGGAGATTATAAGATCACTCACAAACCCACTTCAGCACACTTCCCCTTATCATGTTTCACGCCAACACATGTATCTTAATGTAAGAGATTTTACTGCCTTTTTAATCCAGCTTTTGAATGTCATACAAAACAAAATTTGCAACTAAGTTTCTAAATTTAGCCTTAAGTATGTCTACTCAATTCTACCATGAGTGGATAATTGCTTAATCTTCTACAGTTACTGTTCTGCATGAAAAATAACACAAGAATATTTATTCAGTCTTCATTTTATATAATTTATAAACAGTTTTTCCCCCTAAAATTTCAAACCATAGTATAAATACACCGAGACTAAGTTTTAGCAATGGTGGTGATAAAAGAGATTTTGATGCTTTTCTGAATAGATACTAAAAAGAAAAGTTACCACTGCTGAAAACATACTTTTCCCTGATTTTAAAGCCATAATATATTTTTTAAAACATATAGGCTATCTATTACATTTATTATGATCTTTACTTCATGTATAATAAAAAGGTTACTTTCATAAAAATACATTTTCTTAAAGTGGGGCGTTACAGAATATAGTTTTGCAAAGAAAATGAAAATAAACACTATAGGTGAGGGTACAGAGTAATAGATACTTTTAATCTCAGTTTGCACAAATACAAAGCTGTATGTTGTTTCCAGCAGGCAGGTCTATCAGAGATAGAAAAGTTATACAATAAATCCCATAGAGAATGATACAGGAGACTATCTTTATGGCCTCAGGATAAGTAAAGATTCCTTAAATAGGGGGAAAATATAAACCATAAAGAAAAGAATAATGAACTGGAATATGCTAAAATTTGAAATTTCCACTTATACATCATCATTAATCGTGCAAAAAAAAAAAAGTCAATAATGGGAGATTTGTAAACTCATATAACCTCTACAGGACTGATATCCAGAATGTATAAAGAACTAGAAATCAGTAAGGAAAATATAAACTAAAATAAAATGGGCAGTGTTTTGAAAAAACTGTCAAAGAAGATATGCACGGGACCAAGAAACATTTTAAAAAGTGTTCAAAATCATTAGTAATCCAGAGAATACAAATTAAACTACAATGAGATACCACTGTATAGCCACCAAATTGGCTAAATTTTTTGTTTTAACATTTTTTAAAAATATGGTTATTTCCAATATTTGGCAAAGATATAGAACAAATGAAAATTTCATATACTGCTGGAAGAAAAATAAATTTGTATAACCACTTTAGAAAATAATTTGGCTTTATCTGCTCAGCTTGCACATACGCATACTATGTTACCCAACAACTCTATTCCTAAGTACTTACCAAAAATATGTACAAGAATAGTCATAGCGGCTTTATTCATGAAGTCCCAAACTAGAGATGACACAGATATTTATTAACAAGAGAATGGATAAACACATTATGGTATTTTCCTACAATGGCTACTTTCAGAAGCCATTATTCAGCCCACCATATATAGGTGTCACTGACAATAATCACTCTGAGTTCAGAGAGGCGAAAAATAAGCAGGTACTAGATTTATCTGAGAAGGTCTCATGAAGCAGGAGGTTCGGGAAAATGCACTTTTATGGTTAATGGTATCAGAACATGTAGTGATCAGGCAGTCAAAATTCAAAATGGCCACAAAGGATGCCAATCAATAATAAAAAAAAAAATTACTATAATCTGCTACTAGTAAAACAAATTGAAATGTGTCTAAAATGTGGTACACATTCATGAAAAGAGAGACTGTTAATTTTAGCTGTATTTACACATCAGAAATTACACCTGTGAAAATATTCATTTTAATATGATAAAAACATGATTTAAAGGTGAAAATCATTAACAGTTTTTGTTTGTTTTGGAGGTTTTCCACATTTCTGAAACCTTTGTCTTCTCTAAATGCCTGTTTGTGCTTGCCATTCTTATGCAGTTATTCAGGTTGCTAATGAAAACACACTCATAGAAGGATGCTAGAGATGAAGCATTTCATCATCACTCTGGCACTACAACATGACTCAGACACAATTTGTTGGAAGCAAAAGAACCCTTTCATTGTATTTGCTAGTTGAATCTCTGAGAACAATTCTTGTGGAAAGTCAAGGTACTCTTATATGCCCACTCCTCGCATTATTGTTGCATTATTGTTACGTGTGCATCTCAAACCTTGACCTTATCAATGCCTCTGGTTAGAAATGCATGTCTATCTCCTTTGAAACAGTAGCTGGTGTCACTTGTTATTCACAAATCTCCTCAAAAGAAAATGAAATTCTGTTCTGACATCCTTTCTAGGGAAATGAAATAATTTCATTGTCATAATCTCCATAATGAAAACTCAGGTTATTAAGTAATTAAATATGATTTTGCTCTTAGTATAATTATAAATTAGACATCAAAATGATCCTGAAAAAAAAATAGATTATGTGTTTTAAGTGAGGTTATTGATAAAATTATTCTTTAAATTCTGGAAAATCATGTGCTCTCCCAAAAATGCTGTCAAAGAAAACGACAGAAAGCCTTTCCACGGGTTTCCACCTGTCTTTCTTTGCTTGAAGAGACCTTTAGAGTAGATTCTACATGAACTTACACAAGAAGGCAGCTTATAAATTTATACGGAGAGGGGAGATTAAGTGCTCCTTTACCTGATCATGCCTTAGAACAACTTTCCCATGCTATACACTTGGGTGGGCTATTAAAGGAATGGCACAGGTACCTCCCATTAGAAAGGTCACAGCCATAAGCCAGAGTCCAGTTCTGAGGACCCTCCTGCTGGGCCATAAAGGAACCTCTTGGTGAGACCGAGGTTCCTGGGTATGGCTAAGTTGACTAAGGTGGAAAAGAGTCACCTGGGTTTTTTCAATACTTTAATAACAGTACAGTATTGATGCTTATGGCTAATATAGAACCTATTATTTGTCTAAAATAATATCTGCTTGAAACACCAAGAATAACTTTCTTATGTGTTTTCTACCAATATTATTTTCTATTTTTGCATTTTATTATTCTAGTAGTTCGAAATTTGAAATGTGGACACACTGATAGAACAAGATTGTTTTGGTATTTAGATATAAGACAAGACAGAACCATATTTTTTAAAACAATTTGAGAGTATTTAGGACGCCATGCTACTCTACTGACTATTATGTTACTACAAAGGTCATATATACAGCTTTCTTCTGTCTTCCTTGTCAATTTTGTTTCTTTGCATTGGCTTTATAACAGACAAGAAAAATAATAATCTTATATTTATAAGTAACATTTTCTAAGCCCTTTACATAATTATGGATCAGTTTATTTAATCTTCACAACAGCCATATCAGAAAAGAGATTCTATAATTTATCATCTAAAATGGGACATTTTTGAGTGGGAACGGGGGAACTAGTAATGATTACTGCAGGACAACTGGCATGAACGGAGACTGTCTTTGAATTCTTTTTACCTTTATGTGGTTGAGAAAACTACAGCAGAAATATTTAAATAATATGCCCACATTCATAGCATATAATTAAATAATATGCCCACATTCACAGCATCTACCAGCATCTACAATCAGGCCCGGCTCCCTGGGCAGTGTGACTCCAAAGTCCTTGATCTTATTTACCAGCTTGGATTATTACGGTAGAATCAACACTATGCACACTCAAGGGAACTGACAGTGATAAAAAGAGATTATAATGTTAACAGTTTACCTTCTTTGAAATATTCAGTGGTAACACCAGTCTGAACTGGGGAGATAACTTTTTTCCTTGTGTTTAGATTTCATTTCGCCATGAAGCTCTTTTAAAAAATAAACTTTTCTCAGTCACTCATGTTATGTTTTAACTAGGCTTGGCATGTATTTAGCAGTCTCATTATCATGTATTTATAAAAAGATAAGCATTTATGAATTTATTTCTTGCTTCTTAAACTGGGGTTGTGTAGGGGGAAGTATTTGGATTAAATGTATTCTGATATCACAGTTATTAATTGCATTCTGATAACAATTATTCATAAATAGTATTTCATAAATTAGCAAAAGAATTTTCAATTAAATAGTGTTACTTTTTTAGTTTTAAAATTATTATTATTACTTCTTGAAGGACTCTATGAATATGCAGTTAAAAATTCACTGTTCTTCCAATTTCATAAATGTTTCAGGATAACAATGAATTTGACAGACAATTCGAACTTAAAAAATGACCATTTAAGGCTTCAGTTTTGGACATTTACTGTTTTTGATCTATTCTCTCCTATGTATAGCAGAGAAAGCATGTCTGCTTATGATAAATAATAAAACACACTCAAACAAAAAAGGAACATGAATGAGAGTTAATCGTGAATTAACATAATGATAATTTGGAAAGAACAAAGATTAGCAAAAGCAGTGAGATGCTGGCACTGCCATTTTGCACAGCATTCAAAATAATGGTGACACTCCAATGAGAGATTTTCAAAGGACACAAAATCCTGCAATGGTTGAAAAAAGTAGGTCAGAAAAGGAATTTATGCTGATAAAAACTGTGTACTTCAGGCTTAGATTGTAAGGATTATAACCAAAGGAGCATTGGGGATATAAATCCTTTTCTAGAAAAAAATTTTGTAAACATTATCTTACTACCTTACTGACATTTCTGTTACTGAGTAAAACCCATCTACTTACATGTCTCTACAGATGAAGGAGCTAGAAATGAAAAGAAAATGGACTTGATCCGTTATCTAGTCCTATGGTCCCTAATGGAAAGACCAAGAGAATGTCTCACCCCCACCAATCCTTCAAGTATGGCAGAAATTCAAGGTGTTATCAACCTTACCGGTCACTACATTTGCCTCCCCTATGCTGTGGAATGAAAATTACAACCCTGGAGATTGAGCTTGAAGCAAAAATCAACATTGGATCCATCCTCCCCTTCCTCCCCTCTTCCTCCCTCTTATTTCATTCTAACAACCACATGCCACTGAATAATGGGATCAAGAGAAGCAGTCACTGAGGCCCTAACCCCACAAATTTCATCATCAATATATGTTAAAAAGAAAAAAATTCTCTCTTAACCTCCACTTTGTCTTTCATTAACTTAATTCCTGAATTTAATCCATTTTTATTTCTTTTTGTCTTTTTTACATATTGATATGTTTTCCTTATATTAGAGTTAAATTCTTTTCTTCCAAGAAGAGTACAAAAATGCTTCACATGATTCAGGCTTTGATGTCAGTGACATGGGTCCTTTACGAAAGAGAATTTGAATTTTCATGACAATGCTCATGTGCCATATTTTTAAACCCAATAAATTACTCCACAAAATAATAATTCTATAAATATTCAGGAGTTAAAAGAAAGGAAAGGAAAGGCAAGAAAATACTAAGACCAAAAAAAAAAAAAAAGAACCCAGCTAAATTTCATGTTTCATTGTTAAATCAGCCAGGACATTTCAGGATCGCTTATCGCTAGATAAAATATTTAAAGTGTATTAATTTTTGCCTTAAGATATATTAAAATTAAAAAGCCTGACACAAAGCATTCTCTCTCCGTCCAAGAACATGTCATAAAAATTAAAATCATATACTTATGTGCATTTAAATCTATTGAAAATTTATTTTCTAGCTTTTCCCTTGTCTTGACCCCTGACCACCTGACAATAATAGTGAGGGAACTATTTTGATCAGATCAGTTATAGATTAGAATCAGTATGAAGAACATAAAAAGGAACTAAAAATTCTTTGCTAACTAATCATAGTAAGAACTTTTATCAGCTCAAACATTTTTACCAGCTAGACATTAACCAGTGTCTTAGTTGCATAACATACTTGTTAACATTTTATTATTAAATTTGATGTTTCTAAATATGACCTAAGATATTCTATGCTCACAAAGTAGGAAACTGAATTAAATAGCTCAATAATTTTTCTTTTCCCCCAAAACTTTGATAATATTCAGATTTTGAACTCTGATATGGAGAGTTTGGTTGTGTTATATTTTTTTAATTTTGCCTTATTTTTTTATTCATGTAAAAGACTTAACCACACTTACAGCACCAACTCATTGAGAACACCATTGGTCATCTGCTACCCTACCCTAGACACCTAAATTTCTGTGTGCATGAGAAAGGCTTTCAGAAGAGCCTTATAACATTATGTATTCGGGATGCCACTGTAAACCACTGGATCACCATCTCTTTGGGGGTGGGGGTGTTAAGAATGCATACTTTAAATAAATCTTCCTGACAATACTAAAGTTCAAGCAGGTTTGTTACTCACTGATCTATATCATGACAGAGCAAAGATGTTTGCCTGTAAGGTTTAATTGATGACCCTACACTAGACCCCAGAGGAAAATGTTTAGTTAAGTAGATGTCCTGATATATTCCAAACTGAAAAACCTCTGTGAGTAATGAATAGTAAACGAGAGTACTGCTCTTAACATAGTTTGAGATTAGAGTTTTATGTTGCGAGTTCTAACACCACAGAACTTCTGAGAAAGAATTTCGGTCCCTATTTTTACAGACGAGGAAAACAATAAAGTAAACCATGGCATTGGTATTTGCAAATCAAAGATGCTCAAATGAGAGTGCACAAAACGAATGGGAACTTTTTAAAAAGCCTGAGATAAATAGAACCAAGAATGTTCATTTACATCAGGTTGAGCTATTTAAGTTCATGAAGCTGCTAAGTGTAGATCAGAGACCATCCTTTTTACAGCCTCTCATACAGCCCTGGAATACTTAATTAGATGAAATGCATTTTAGCCCAGATTGGGTCCAATTTTCCATAGAACAAGCATGAATTAGAAGTGCCTCTCCATTTTCTTTTTCCATTTATTTTAGGAGTCTTAGTTTAGAGAGGAAAGAAATCTTTATATTCCAACTTGAATTTGAATATAGCTGAACCCTAGACATGTAGAACTGTATGGTATCTAAAGAGGATGACTTTTGGACTCCTTCTTTAGAGTTATTTGTCCCCTTCACTGCAGCACTCAGACTTTATACCAGCTTTTGATTTTTCAGGATTTTTTCTCTTTCATCTTTCGCATTTGAAATTTTAGACTAAAACTACTTCCTGAAACAGGCATTCATCACTTTAGTTCTTAGACCATAAACCCAAGAAAAATAAATAGTGGTGAAAACTTAAGATAATACCCCATTTTTTTCTGTATATGAAAAGAAGTATATTTTAACTACACAAATGAGGCATTATAATGGTTTATCCCACTTGCATGTTTAGACATGCATATTTATATACCTTTTTTCCTTTACCACTAGAAATCACTTCCTTTGTTGATTATAACAAGTGTATTGCTAAGTTTTGGCATGCCTGTCTTAGAGTTTGGGGTTGTTTTGTAAGGATATCTGATCTTCTGATCTATCATTTCTAACTTCATCCTAAAGATTTATATGAAGACTCAGGTGGATTCAGCAAGCTCACAAATACTTAAAGAGCTTCTCCAAGTCAGGGTACCAATTAATCCTCTCAATCATTGCTATATGACTGCATGAACTGAATCTCGTATGTTGAAAAGAAAGAACCAAGAGGGAGATTTAAATCAAATGTACCGCTGATGTGATTTTAGGTGCACGTGTGTTTTCTGTTAACAATCGTTTAAGGGGCACACATTTTGAAACTCAGCATCTTAGTATTGCCACGGGATGCTAACAGTCTAGTTTCTACTGGATGGTAAGCTACACTCTGAGACGAAGCACCAGGCCTTATTTGGTGATGATAGCTCAGCTTCTAGCTCAGTGGCTGGCACAGAAAATGTTTCTGAATTAAAATTTAGAAATCTTGAACACCTTTCACGTATGTTTTGGTTTAGGAGTCCCTTTGTAAGTGTATCAAACACAACTTATTTTTAAAATAATCTGTTCTCAAGAGTGTCTCATCTATTACTGGGTTACAAACTCACTTAAATATTGGAGAACAATATTTTAATGAAGAGGTATAAAATATAAAGGGCTGTATAACACCCACTTAGCTTTTATTCAAACAAGTCTTAATTCCTATGAAATAATCTTGTGGTTAAATATATGCCTAGCAAATGAAAATAGACTAGTGTTTTTATTCCACATTTCATTCAGCAATACTATTTCCTAAGATAAATTAATTTTTATTAAATAAAATAAACTATGACCAAGGTCAAGCAGCTTATGTTTCTAATCATAAAAATGAATTTTTTAAAAAGATTATGAATCTTCCCTGATGGTCAACTATTTTCCGGTTTATTCATTAAAATTTTGTGACTACATGAATACTTATTGCTTCCCTAACATACTTCTTATCTCTATTATAGCCATTTTTCAGAGTGGAGCACCACATTTCTGCTAACATGAGGCTGTGGACATACAATAGGTCCAACTGTGCCCCTTGAAATACTGCTGCAACATGACTAGGAAAGTTTTAATATGAAAAAACCTGTATGTAACCTGAGCTGTACCCAAGAACCTGAGTACTAAGGTGGCATTATTATATTTCTATTTGATAGTATTAAAATAATCTCAATCAGGCAGTGTGAGATTTAGGTTTAATTGACTAAAACCTAGAGTGGAAGTTTGAGATCTAAACTGCAGAGGTCAAGGGCCCATGGTCATTATTCTTCCAGTGGTGGCAGAAACAGAACCGGCAAGACATTCAATCAAAGGGGATAAACAGTGAATAGGAGGCCACCCACACAAACCTTTGCTTGTTTGCTTGGTTCTTTTCACAGAATACTGCGGAGACAGGTGTTGTGGGTCTTGAAATATTCTGTCTTGGGACATCTACTGTTTGGTTAGTGCTTTTTTATCCATAGGTACCTTAGAAACATACTTTTGCATTTCTTCTTTAATTGATGTTTGTTTATTTAGTGTCAGTAATGTTGACATAGCTTTATGTGTGACTTTAAATCAAAGGCACTGGGATGAAATAATACGGATTTTTACTTAATTAGCAAAGACCTTTAACCAGTTGACCAAACACGAGAAAATGAGAACATACCGATATGAGCATTCCTTTGCCATTTTATTTTCTGACAATAGCACTATGGAACAAATTTTGACTATAGGGAACATGAAAAAAATGTTATTTTCTCCTATATACAACAAAACTTTGATATTTAAATCTATTCACCCATCCATTCTTCCTAAGCCATAGCAATGTCTAACCTTAATATATATATATATATATATATAAATATATATATATTTATAATAAGTTTATAGAACTAAATGATCTGGAAGCAATGTCCTCTGGAAATATATATATATTTACATATTTTTTATATATTTTATATATTTTAAATATATATATATATATATTTTTTCAGAGGACATTGCTTCCAGATCATTTAGTTCTATAAACTTATTATAAATATATTTGAAACTACAGTCATTAGTAATAATACAATAATGTAATTTACAATTAAACTTGTCACTAAAATGAATGATGTCACATATTTACTTGCAACAGTTTTCAATATTATGGGCCTGCTTGAATATCCAATAAAACGCTTACATTTGAGGTTACTTCATTTTATGGCTACATCACATTTAAAAGAAGTATTCGTGGCAGTATATCAAGTCAAATATATATCAAGCCAGGATCTAGCTCTGTTCACACAAACTAAATAGCTGTAACTTTAAACGGTTAAAGCCTTTAGTAAGATGATCTCGAAATTAAAAAAAAAAAAAGGTAACTGTTATTGAAATAGAGAAAGTAATTCTTTCAAAGAATAATATTGAGTATGTAGTATTTGCCAACAAGTAGACTCTGAGAATACAATGTTGAATTAAATACCACGTATCTTTCCTCAAGGAGTTTTTACTTAATGTTTAATGCTGCAAGGGTCATTATGTTGTTACTAAAGTTATCTTCAATTATGTAATAATTAGAGAAAATATCAAAAGTGATTAGATATGAGATTATAAAATAATAATAAAGAAAAACAAATTAAAAACCCACTAATATCTCAGAGCCTAAAATAAAATAATTTAACCAGACAAAAGAGTTTTTATTGCCATAGATTCACATAGATGTAGATGGTTCTTAAATCTATCACTCTAGATTCTATCTCTCTCCTGAGCTACAAAAATGTCATTTTCCCAAATGCCTACTAAATATTTCTTCTTGATTTTTCTAAGTGTAACTCTAACTCAGTATATGTTGATCGGAACTCTTTATTTCATCTTCAAACCAGCTCTTTGCCTTGTTTACCTTCTGCTGATAAAGGTGCTGTGATTCTCCCAGATACCTTACAACATATATTAAGTGGTACATTTCATCACCTGAATATTGAAATGATCTCTTAAATGTTTTTACTAACTATTTTAGTCATTTGTGGCATTTACATATGCTCCTGGGCAATATTAATCTTCCTAACATAATGTTTCTTTAAATCCCTGTGTTATTAATTAGCTTCATAATCTTAAACAGGTCACTTAAACTCTGAGAAATAAATGTGTGAACTTAAATGATGTCTAAAATCTCCTTATCATTTAAAAGTCAATGATCCTATGTTAGAGACTCAAAAATATTTTTGCTTAAAGGTTTCATTTCCACATATATTAAATATATACTTAGCCTCTATGACAATTTACCTCTCTAGCCATTTAATTTATGACATCTCTAAACATGTCTTCCACTCTGGCCTTTGGTTTACATAATATGCCCCAAACACGCCCCAAACATATTCCAATCATTCTATCTCCACGTCTTGGCTTTTGTTATCTCTTTTATCTGGAATATTCTTTCCTCAAATTCACCTTTCTATCAGAGATGCATATAAAACATCCAGATTTTCCTGACCTCTCTCTTTTCAATGTCCATAGCAGTTAGTTTACACTGTTTTTACTTTACTTGATCCATAAGACGATAACTCCTCATATTATAGTTCCCAACTATTAATGTATTAAAAGGAAGCACTGTGTTTTGCTTTCTTGTTAACCCCTGCAGTGCCTAATTCAGTTTTGCCTATAGTAATACTGAATAAGTATCTTTTAAATAACATTTATCAAACAACTGGAATGAAATAATTTACATTATTATAGCAGGTTAAAAATTCCAAAGTCCTTTCAGATATATTTCCTTAATTAATTTGCATAAAATTATATGATGTAGACCATAGGTTCAATTTGGATCTAAAGAAATTGATTCTCAGGTAAGTTAAGGAATTTATTAAGATTATATAACTAGATGGTGACATAACCCTAAAATTAAAAAAAAAAATTAAAAAAAAACTGTCTTCTGAGATCCTTGTTTTTTTCTATGATATAATGGTCAAAGTTCAAATTAAAAGAAATTTATTTGCACAATGAAAACCACACTTTAAGAAGTTTCCTAGTTTAAAAACATCTCTGAAATTAAATATTCTAACAGTTATTTTTACTTCTACTTATTTTTCACAGTTCTTTAAAAAGTAGTTATGTCACCTGAGCAAAGCCTGGTTTATCAGTAAATCCCATGATGATGGCTGTACGGAATTATAATCAGCACGCTCTCAAGGTGCCAGGCAGCTGGAGAAGGCGTTTGTTTTGACTGAAAACTGGATATTCTGAAGAAACAACTATGAACTTAGTATTGAAGGAGCTCATTCTTAGTTTCTTGTAACTCAATAATAATTTTAAATAATCGCTCAAAATGTGAAGTATTTAAAATATATGAAACATTCATTTTCCTTTATAGACATTTCATTTTTAACATAAGATTTCTACGGTAGAAAAATTAAACAAGAATATAAACTTCGCAAAGTAAATTCTTAAACCTATTTATCTTAAAAGCTGACATATATGGTAACTAGAAGTGCTTAGAGAGAATGCAGAGAGCAATGTGAGGCTGAAATTATGGGAAAAATGAATCTTGTAATCAACAAACATGAGCAGGTTTCAGATAAGCAGAACAAAGTGAGAGACAATTCCAGGGAAGAGTTTCTGTTGAAATGCCTATTAGAGAAATCCCTATTTGGAAAGAATTTATTTGTTAATAAACAAAGAATTACCAATTTAACATACTATTATGAGAATTCATAATAATATTTTATAGGTAATAGTTATAGAAAAACATTTTTAAATAATCAAAAAATATACATTTTCAAACATAGTTCTCTATGTTGGAATATACATAAGGCACATTTTTGATATTGGGACCTACATCCTAGTAAAAGTGCCAATATTTCAAAGTACTACAGTGCAGAAACCACTAATAAATAATGATATTGTGAAGCTAACCCTGTTCTCATTTCTGCCTACAGTGTTGAATTTACTGACCTCCTCATGTTTCCTTGTCTTGTCCCAGGTGCTTTGTGAAATTTTGTGAATTGCTAGGACAGGTAGGAGGCATGTGATAGTGCTGAAACCAGGGAGGAAAATAATGGTGTAGACTAGCATTATAATGCTAGAAGCATACTTATTATTTCTTTATATACCCATATGTACACACACACACACACACACACATGCTAGTTTACCTTCTCTTTGTGGAAGACATCATGATGGGGAAGCCCTCCACAGCTTTAGAGAACAAATATGAAATGCAAATTAGTCAAGCAGTCCAAGAGATATTACAAATTGATCCTAAATCAGAATTGAGTTTTGGTCTTAGTGTTAGGATACAGTAAGGCATGATTAAGGTAGTAGGTTTAGGAAAGTGCGTGCCCTGTCTAGAAGAAGTGGCCATTTCTTAAATACTATAGTCTGTCCTGCCGGATTTTTAAAATTTTTCAGGAGAAACAGACACTTTCATTTTTATTTCGAAATCTTGAAATTTAAAAACGTTGAAAACTAACTCATTTTTAACATTGTGTTGGTCAAGCTATACATGTCTTTGGGTCAATCTGACCTGCGCCCAACAATCTGTGACTTCTAGAATAGAGTATGCTGCAACTCTCTCTCTCAGTGAAGACAAAACAAGTGGCAGATTTGAGTCCACACCAGAAACAGCAATTACTTCTTCCTTCCCCATCAACCTCCTTTATATTTTAAAATGGGATTTCATTATTAATATTCATTGGTAATATATTTGCAACTAGCTGATGACCATATACTTCTCTTTCTCTGGAAGCAAAGATTATTCATGAAATGTACATGATGATTTCAAAATCGGTTCTTTTGGGGCGGAGGATGGGAGATGACCATAGTCTAGAGAAATTTCACCAGCAGCAGATTGCAGGATTCCACAGCTAACATCTGTGTGATTCTATAGCCTACTATTGCAGCTATACTAAGTGCCATAAAGGAACTGGGGCAAATAACTAGCAACACTTTGGAAAACAACTTATCTGTAAATTAGGAGCTGCCTAAATCTTGTGTATTACAGGCTTGTTCTATCAAAGCAAAAGCTGTATTATAACACTAAAATACACATTTAAAATTAGATATATCAGGAAAAATTATTTACTATTCGAAAGCCTAAGTTGAATGTATTTTAATGGGATAAATTATTAGTAACTACAATTTTAACTGCAAAGGGAATAGAGGAGATTTTTCAAAAGGCATATTACAACTCAATGCAATTTTTAGTAACCTGGATGAATCAATTCCAATGGCCTGCCCATCTCATATACATTTAATAATGCTATAAGTAATCACATATGAATTTAATGTTCATAATAAACTCTAGCTAGCAAAATGATAATGAAAGTATGTTTTTTAGCAGCAAAGAAAACTGATATCTCATTATAAGTTAGCAGAGATTGCTCCATATATACATTTACTGATTCATAAGATATGTTCTTAAATGTTAAAAACACAAATTTTCCGTGTTACTTTTAACATTTACAGCCTCATAAAAACTCTAAAGAAGAAAAAATGTGCACTGGGTGATGTTTTTCTACATAGCCTCATTCCCATTTCTACCTTCTTCTCCTTTCCAGCCCCAACACCAGAGCCCTTCCATCATGGCTGGATTCGTATTAACTGACGTTCTCCACGCCAGGCACTGCAGCAGGAGGAAAGTGAATCAGAGGAGCCTCGAGGACCTCGAATATGTTATTGATTGATATGTTTTCCTCCTGTTGGTATTTAGCACAATAAGATTTATTGCTATTGTTTATATGTACTGTTTTCTTCCCCAAACCAGTATCTCCTTTTTCTTAGATCACTATTCATCTAATAGCATTTTATCAGTTTCTGGGATTCAGACATCAGTATCATCCTTGACCCTTAGTCTCTTATTCTTCAAACCAAAAAGGGCTTCATGTTCTATGGGTTCTAATTCTCATCTTTAACTCTAACTTCAGGTTCCTCTCCTTCCTGGCTACTTTCTCCGACTTTACTCTACTTTCTCACCAATTCTTCCTTTGCCTTTTTACCAAAGCTTATTTTCTTATAGAATAAATGATAATAAATGATCAAAAGCTCTCATGCTCAAAAATTTTCAAGGTCTCTCTCTTTCTTGCAGAGTAAAATTTCAGTCTATAGCTTGTAGAGTTCAGTGTTCTCCTTGGTGTTTTCTGAACTCTTTCTCTCATATTAAGTTTTTACTATACCACCTCTTAGTGTGTACTAAGCACTGTACACTCCTCATTATATAAACAGGCTCAATCAGTGCTTCTTTCTCCACCTGAGTAGCACGACACCACCCATCTACTGTGTCCAAAGTCTATTTGCAAAGTCCCTTTCTTTCCTATATCTTGTCTGATGCCACTAATCAAAATCTTCATCCCCCTCTTCCATGATTCCATAGCATCTTGTAGATGCCTCCATTAAAGCTATCTGCAGAGTTTATATTATATTTAGTCTTCCCTCATTAGACTGTAAATCTCCTGAGGCCAAGAACCATATAAATTTGTAAGTCATTATTTATTTTATTTAGCACATTCACATTCATGTGTTAAATAGATTTTCTCCCTTTTAATTGAACTAAAGCCAGACTTTTTTCCTCTTGTTTTTAATTAGAAAATCAAAACTTAGACATGCTAAATGACCTAATCAGGATTTCTTGTCCATTTAGTTGTAAAGCTAGTTTTCCTTGACACCCAGTCTCCTATGCTACCCACTATGCCATAACAATAAACGTGACACTGCCAGAGGATGTATCATATGTCACGGACTGTTTTACTTATTTTTATGTGTTATTTAATTCTCACAACAATTTTATAGGAATTTCTACTTTACAAATGCATAAACTGAAGCACAGAGATGTTCAATCAGTTGCCCAAGATCATGCAGCTAACATTACATGGAGCCAGAATTAAACACAGGAGCTTGATACCAGAGCCCAAATTCTTTAAGTTCTCCATGGGATTTGTATTTTAAAAGAACACAGCAGAGACACTTTAAAGGAAGGCTTTGAAAGGTAGAGTTTAGACACTTGTGCTGCCTGGGTAGAAGGGAGAAAGACCTCCTCTGGAGCCCTTCAAATCACACCATGGATGCCACACCTCCTTGCTTTATATTAACTGCTTGCTTTGGAGGAATATGTGTATTTTTCCTGAATGAGTTCAGACTTTAACACTGGCCAGCTTTAATTTATGTTCCTCTATAAAAGTCAACATGAGTTTCTGGCTATAAATTTGTCATGCCTTACTAATGAACTAAATTGTGTTTTTTGTCAGAGTTCCATTTAAATTGATGTGACCTCATTCATTAGCACATAAGTATTTATAGCTGTAAGAAATGTACAAAGGTTTCAAAACCTTTAGCCCACTCAAAAAGGCAAAGGATGGAATGAAGAGTTGGTAAAGGTGTGTGGGAAAAAAGGAAAAATCTAAAGATGATGTATTTTATCTAACATTCACTATTAAATGATCTTTCTAATATACCACTTTTATCCTGTTCCTTCCCCTTTTAGAGACCTTTAGTTTTTCTGCATTAAATGCATGATTGGTTTTACAGTCATTGCCTTATATGCAAAGGTTCCTACAGAGCTAGTTCGAGCTTATCCTTCTAAACATAACTGCCATTCAGATGTCTCACGTGTTCATTTATTAATTCACTACTCTACACAGATTTAGTGAGTGACTACTATGTTTCAAACACTGTTCTAGGTGCTGAAAGGAGCTAATGAGGTGGTGAATACAACAAAGACTCTGCCCACATCGTACTTATATTTTAATAAAAAAATAAATAAATAAACCAGAGGGGTGACTTTAGTGCTTGGTATATATCTATAAAGAAAGAATTCTCAAAATTTTTGGTTTCGAGACTTCTTTGCACTCTTAAAAAATATTATGTGTTTCAAAGAACTTGTTTTGGGTTTATGTTTATTGGTATTTATCATAATAAAAATTAAAATTGAGAAAAAGTCAAATATGTATTAATGCACTAAAAAATAACCATAAACCCATTATATATTAATATAAATAATCTGATTATATATATGTATATATTTAAACAAAAAAATAGTGAGAAGAGTGGCAGTTTTATATTTTTTTCAGATTTCTCCAAAGTCTGCCTTAATGGAGGAAAGCTGATTTTTCATATCTGTTTCTGCATTCAGGCTACTGCAATATCACCTGTCACATAGCTTCTAAAAAACTCTACTAGTCATAAAAGAATGAGAGTAAAAAAAAAGAAAGTTACGATTTACTACTGTGATGAATCTGGTTTTGACCTCGTGGAGCTCCCTGAGAGGATCTCAGAGGCCTTCAGTTGTCCTTAGAACACACTTTGAGAACCACTGGTATAAGAGAAGAAGACAAATGGCAAAGGGTAGGGTAGTCATTTTAGACAGGGGTCAGGAAATACCACCCTGAAGAAGTGAAAGCTGAGCCGAAGTTTGAAGGACCCGGACCCAAAACAACAGTAGGCATAGAAAACAAGAAGCACAAAAGAGGCAGAGTATGGAAGAGCTCAAAAAAATTTGAGAAACTGAAAGGAGGCCAGTGTGGTGAGAATGTGGTGAGCAAGGGGAAGAGCAGCATGAACTGTGGTTGCAGAGCAAGGCAGAGCCAGACTGAGCAGGGCAGAGGTCATAAACTAGTGGCCTGTGGTTCTGATCTGGACATCTGTCTTGCAGATGTATTTTGTCTGCACGATGCTTTTTTCCCTGTTTTTATTGAGCCAAACATTTTAAAATGGGGATTTGACATAAAAATCTGGATTTCTGGATTCTCTTAAACAGATCAGAACATCAATAGGACTCCTTCTAAGGAAGGCAGCTAAGTAGTAGTCCTTTGCATGAGAGGGAGCCGTGGTCTCCATCACTCCTTATCACTTCTTCAAAGGGGAAGCCCTCTCTGTTGCCATTTGCCCAGGCCTGTTTCATTTATTAAAGTCACCTTCCTCACCCCACAGACATGTTCTATGTGCAAGACCTCTAAGACGGGACTCATTGGCTTTTGTAGTATTTGTTCTCTGATTCCAAGTGAGATGATGGGAAATCTTTAAATTGTGGTATGTTTAAAAACATACTCGCCTATATGTTTTTAAAAGGTAACTGGTTATTGTGTGGAAAATAGACTGTAAGGGGCAAGAGTAGAAGCTCCTGTTAAAATGGCCACCACTCTCTGCCTCCTCCAGCCCTCAAGTGTATCACACATAAACTTTGTATTCGTGCCTGCTTTTCCCAATCAGAACGCCCTCCTTCCCACTCGCACCTTACATTTTCTGCCCCTGAGATCTACCTCACAGCCCCTTCTGCAGAGTGGAGACATAAGTGGGAAGTATCCCCAGACCACAATCGCCCGCTCAGGTTCTTATGGTACTATTTGTTTACACCAAGAATTTATAATCCATAGTTTAATTGACTAGACTAGACTGTAAATTTCTTAAGGACCTGAACTTACCTACTACTCTGACCACCTAGAACTGACAGCTCCTGCCCATCTGACAAGAAAAAAGTCAGAACTAGCAATGTCATTTAAAGAATTTACAATTTCTTAAGTGCTTCCCTCACGTTATCCAGGCTCTCAGTAACCCTTTGCCTGTTGATCAATTGATCAGAATAGGCAGATCTTTAAGATTATCAGAATTATATCCACATTATAAGCAATTGTTTTTATAGTACAGGTGCTCCCTTGTTCTATGAATTATTTAAAAGACCATTGGCAAGTAATTTAACTTCTCTCTCCGTTTCTTCATCTATAAAATGAACTTGTAATAAACAGCAGCTTCCTCATGGGCTATTGTGAAGATTAAATGAGATAATACATACACAGTGCTCAGTTCTTAACTATTATCAGCAACACAAATTTCAGCTGCTTTTCCTCACATATAAGAGAAATGTCTGTGCTTTTCATAAGTCAGAAAAAAAATCATTTTTATAAATTCCCCCAATAAAAGCCATATGGAAACATACCTTTCTGATAATTTTTTTAGTAATAAAAATTATTTCAGCCCCCTAATTTTGTGTGTGTGTGTGTGTGTGTGTGTGTGTGTGTGTGTGTGTGTGTGCACCTTCCTGGGGAGAAATTTATGTTTCATCAATTTATATATTAATACTTTCTTTAATGAAATGATATCTTTGGAACCTTAGATTTTCTTATATATGTTTTTATTATCAAGCTCCATAATCTTTATAGGTGCTACCATGTTACACACATAGGTTGAGCATTTTAAAGAAATACAGAAGGTGGCACAGAGAGAAGTCAAATGATTAAGAGCAGGGACTCTGAAAGCAGATGGTTTGGTTTGGGCCTTGGATGTACCACTTGTTTTGTGCCATAACTAACCTCTCTGTGCCTCATTCACCCCATCTGTAAATAGGAACTAATAACAGTATCTAACTTATAGGTTGCTTTAAAGATTTAAATGAATTTTGGTGGTGATTTACAATGTATGTCTCAAAATATAAGAGATCATTATTAAATTTAGCCAACAACTGAAATATAAAGGATACTGTTTGTTAATCATTAAAAATATTTTTCAAAATTATTTTGATCATTGAATAGCTCCTTAGACAATATAAATAAAAGACATTTGATAATATATGTTAGCCTACCCTCAAAGTCCCACTAATTTTCAATTCCTTGTCAATTTGATTTGTAACATGCAAAATACTTATTCTTGAGCAGTGTGAAAAACACTTGTCAGTAAAATGAAAATGCTGCTGGTCTCGAAAAGCTCTCATTTCTTTGCTCTTTCCATCATTGCATTGCTCTCAGCAGTGCCCGGAAAATTGCTTTCAGGGTCACGCCAAACTGGACCCAAGAGATTGCAATAATTATATCCCAGTGGTGATGACATTCAGCTTTGTCCCACAAGCTGCCGTGACAGGCAGGGAGCCATCTGTCATGTTAGATGGCCACTCGCTAGCTATAAGTAGTGGAGACTACTTTTCTGACATACTAGAGTGTGTTTCTAAGCCAGCCTTGTAAAGTCTGAAGCAGCTAGTTATCTTGGGGAAAGACCATGGCAAAATAATGAGTATATATTGATTATACACAGTTACAAAATTTAAAATATATCATAGGAAACATGCATTATTCACTCTCAATTAAAATTTGTTAATTTTTAACAAGTGTCCTAATTTATTATGTATTCTCAGTTATGACATTTGTTAGTCATGCCCTACTGAATTCTTTCTCAAATTTGGAATATTTTTCTCATTCTCTTCCAACTGCCAAGCTCTTTGTAACCTAAAGTTCTTTAACTTCATCAGAAACACTCCCCCTTATACTGAACAATTTTTATTTTTTCAATCAATTTTAATTACCATGCACTCCTTCATCTAATCTTGTCTCAATGTTTTTTATGCCATTTGGTGATAATGGCCACTGATGTTTCAAACAGTATTTTAACTACATTTCTCTTTAAATATATTTATGAATTGACAGATGGAACACACAAAAAAACACATTCACCCTGTTTTCTTCTGTTCTTAAAATTAAATTCCATCTTTATACAGTTTTAGTGATTTCATATTTACGTATATTTTCCCATGTAGTCTTCTGCATTGATAAGAAAATTGATTATAACAGTGTATTTTGTATTTTAAATTTTCCCCAAATTAATTTTGCAAATTTTGAAATGTAAGAGATAATTTATGATGGGTGAGATTGGATGCAGTACAGTTGGAAGCAATATGATTGAAAGAAGGCAAAATTCCTCTCAATAGATCCTATGTAATGAATTCCCACTAAGGGTGAAAGTATTATCTTTCAACCTAAATCACACCTTTGGTTAGCGTTTTTGTAACGACAAGTTTAAAATTTATATTCTTTATTCAAATTTAATAATATAAATTTTATTTTTACAATGGAATTTATTGTAGTTGTTTTAAGTTCTAGAGAATAAAAATGAATATATTTTATAACAATTGACAATGGAATACTCAGGTAATTTAGGAAGATCTATGTTGTAAGCTATAAAAGACAAAAGTAATCGATTGCACAGGAGAGTGGTGAAAAAGAATCAAGAATAGTGTCTATCGGAGAAACTATTCTGTATGATACTACAGTGATGGATAAATGTCATTGTATGCTTGTCCTAACCCATCAAATGTACAACATCAAGAGTAAACTTTAATGTAAACCATAAAATTTGGGTGATAATGATGTGTCAATGTAGGTTCATCAGTTGTAATAAATGTATCCTCTGGTGGGGGATGTTGATAATGGGGGAGGCTATGAATGTGTGGGGGCAAGAAGTATATACGAAATCTCCATACATTACTCACAACTATGCTGTGAATCTAAAACTGCTCTAAAATAAAGATTGGAGTTCAAGTTCTTAGCCTGGACACTGGGTTTATAGGGCTGCCATTTACTAGATACAGGACAAAGAAGAGAAAGGAGTTTGAGAGAAGGAGTAAGTGGTGTTCAGAGTTAGACATCTTGATTTTGAGGGTGTCCATGGGATATAGATTTTCATATCTAGTACATGGTTGTATGTGAGAACATTGAGTTCATGGGAACCTCAACTGGAGTTACATCCAGTAAGACTCATAGCATGAAAATGGTGATGGAAGCCTTCTGAGGGATGAGATCGCCCAAAGTGTTGAGTGACCTTAGGGATATTGTTATTTAGTAGGCACAGTAGGAATTTGAAAAAGATTATAAAGAAGTTACTGAAGAGTTAAGAAATGACTTGGAACAATGTTGCCATTAAAGCTAAAGAAATTATTTTCAAGGAGAAAAGTGTTCCATCATGTCAAAAGTTATAAAGAGATCAAATCAGATAAAGAATGCAAAATATTTTAATGTAGCAGTAAAGAGGCAGGTGACTCTTCAATGAAGTAATGGGAGAAGAATCCCAATTGCAGAGTGCTGAAGATCGAAGGGAAGAAGAGGATGTGCAGACAGCAAATACAGAAATGTATCTAAAAAGCTTGGTACTGAACAGAAGATGGTAGGCACTGCTAGGAAATTGGACCTAGGAAGGAATTTTTTAATGATGGTATACATCTCAGCATGTATTAATAGAAAAGGTTATTTAAGAGGTTTTGCTGGAGATACAGGAGAGAAACAATAAGTGATGGAAAAAAGTTCCTTCATAAAAGATGTGGAACTCCAGAGCTCAGGGAATCAAATAGCCTTAGGAAGAGGGACACTTGGTCCTTTTCAGTCAAGAGGGCAAGAGGCAGTGAAATATGGCTGCAGCAAGATTGCAGGCACCTGATTGTGCTCTTAAGATGCTACAGAAGGAAAAAGAGGCAAAGGAGCACAGATTCCAAACTCATAAAACACTTTGTGAAAACCCCTTTCAAGTCATATATTTTTAAATTATTCATGGTACTTAGCTATGTATATGTATATGTATATATATATATACATATATATATGTATATATTTTAATTTATATATATGTAAATGTTTTTATCTAAAACCATAGTATAAAACACTAATATGGAGTATAATAATAGAAGGCAAACCACAAAGAGGTTAGTTGGTATTTGAAATGAGCTTGAACACATAGTCAAATCTAATTCAGAGTGACCTTGGGTCAAAAGGCTTATAAAGCTCCCCTATCCAGTTTACAGAACGTCTAGTTCTTCTCTTTGTAGGAGGTTAATCACAGTACTGTCTAAGGAGATCTGCACCAACCCCTCATCAATCCAATATCTTTTGGACTTGATCCCTTACTATTCTATTTCTCACCACTCCACTTCAGCCCCACCTGCCTTCTTCATAGATAATCCAAGAATGCTCCCTCACACCTTCGGGCCTTTGCTCTGGGTCTTTCCTGTCTAGAATGCTCTTCCCATAGATATCCCCTCAGTTATCCTTCATCTCCTTCAAGTCTCTGCTCAAATCTCACAGTCTCAAAGAAACCTACCCTAACTATCAGTTTAATACTTCACCCTTCCCTCTCCCATTCCTGCAGAACACCATTATCCCACTTTTTATTTTCCATAGTACTGATGATTTATTTACATGGCATGTTTTCTCTTTTTTATCTGTCTCCTTCCATAAGAATGTATGGGCCACTATGGTAGGAGCATTTGTTCTGTTCATTGATGTATTCTGAGTGCCTATAAAAGTATCTGGCACATAATAAGTGCTAACTAATAAGTATCTGTTAAAAGAATGAGTAAATTTGAATAATGTTGTGGTGATTTACTGTATTTCAAAATCATGGTAGTTCCTTTCCTAGAAATACATGCTACATAATTTATAGAAATCTTTCAAAAGTTCTGTGTCCTTCAGTGTATTGTGTGCAAAATGCACTTGAAATATTCACTCATGATCTCTAGTTATAAATAATAACCTTATCTAAAAGTAGATCATACTATAGTGATAAATGAATCTGCATGTCTTCTAAGGAAGTTCCTTGCATTGTAAATATTCAATAATAAGCATTCTTATGGAATTATACCTTCGATGATAAACAACTAAGGTTAATTTGATCACTAGGATGTACAGGGCTGTTTCTGTTAAAGAATAATCTTCCACCATAAAAATTCTTGCTTGAGTGGTTTTCTTTTTAATTTTTGTTATTTATAAAGGAAACACATATACACACACCACACAGTCTCAAGTGTATCAGTCCTTTTATCTAAGAAGTTAACAAGAAGACCAACATGATTATTCTTCTGAAGGAAACGCAAATATTGCTCATATAGTTTCTTAGCTAATCACGTGTCATTTCAATATAGTCAAAAACAATCTGTAAAGATATCAAGGAAAAATTTAAAACGTGCTTTGTGATGAACTACCACTAACATAGCTGCACCAGGTTCCAAGGAAATAGATTATTTCCTCTGAGTGTATCCTGAATTTTATTTATTGCTTACAAGAATAATAGGCAAGTTTTGACATCATTGGAGGAGTTTTGCCTGTGCAATTCCTTAGAAAATTGAATGCTATAGTTAGCACATTCTCCCAGAGCTTATCTTTTATAGTATGGAAAAATCAAACCCCTCCTACATATGGTGTTTGTCCTAGTAATCAGGGAAACCATTATCTGCACTTAAAATTGGCTTCACAGCAGCAGCAGCAGCAGTACTAGCAATGAATTGAAATAAGGTTAGAGAATTAGATTCATTTTGCCGCTGTGGAGACAACCTACTGAGATCTAAAAACAACTAATCGGCCAGTGCATTAATGTAAAGGCAGTGAGAAGGGAAAATGTCAAGCCACATGAAATTTGTAGTAACAAAGAAAGCTTGCTGAGAATCATAGATACAAATATTGTTTACTGGAAAATAATCATGAACTACTTATGTGGTTATGTTCCTTTAATATAAGAATAAATATTTTAGAATGCATTACATTTAAATAAAACATAAACATACCAATAAAGGAAAATATATAGCATATAGAAACATTTAGGCAAGCAAGAAGTGACTGTGTTATTTTAAAGGTCATGTATACTGTACAAAATTCCCTGTGACCATATGAAAAAAACTACAATCACAGTTGACTTTAGTCATTATACTGATAGTACAGCATTATTACACCTAGTTCTCCAAATGCTACTGATTCAATACTGTATGGATTAGACCACTAAAATGCTCCCCCTCAAAATCTCAAATAATCTCAATTTATAAAAGGAGATGTGCTAATCATGTCTATGAACACACACCTCATTTTCTGGAAGGTATCTTATTGGCTTGAAATGCAATACACCCTGGGACTTTTAGAAAATGCATTTTTTTTCTGGTATTTTATCCTGCCAACTATGCCTCATAATTTACATATTTGCTAAAATACAATCATACAAAACAGCCATTTAATAGAGCTCTTGACTCGTAGTAGGTAGTCATTGAACATTTGGTGATTTGTTAAGTACCAATGTCAATGAAACATTTCATCTAGAACAGGCGTGTCAGCAGCCAGATTAGCATGGCTTCCCCCGAGGAGTCAGGATTACCTCATGTCTCACTTCAAACAATTTATTTTTCTTGTATGCATGGCTGGGTTCAAGAGTTCTTTCCTTGTTTTAATTGGATATATTCTTTTTTCCTTTTTTTTTTTTTTTGGTTCAAATCTTTTAATATAGTAAAGACGTCCAATAGAACTCAGAGTTATCTGGAAAACTTTTATACATAAATGTTTAATTTGGACTGTTTCCATATAAAAATGGACATACACATATGAATTTTTTTTAAAAAAAGAAAAAGTCCTGAAGAGGAGACTCCAATCAGAAAGTGACATTTACCTAAACCCATTCATATAACAGGAAGGAATGATGGTAAACACACCTGAAGTAAAAGAATGAGAATTCCATGGCATGACATTCCTTGACACAGAAATTCTCTTTCATCAGGTGAATTAGTTTTGATGACTTCTTCCATGTTTTACTATTATAATATTTATAATTACAAATCTCAAGTATTTGTTAATATGCTAGATACTTCTTTTTTTAGCAATCAATACAATATATACAAGTTAACAAATGTTAACCTACAGCCTCTTTCCAAAATTAAAAGGGCCTAAGCAAGTTAGTACACCACAGGACATATGGAATTCAGGTTTGTTTTACATCTCAGAGGGCAGAAGCACACACCTTAGTATGCCCCTTTTTTCCAGATCACAAAATGCAGAAGTAGGCCCAGGAAGATCTGTGTTTGGACTCTGTCTGTTCTGGGACAGTTTCAAACTGAATCAGAGGTAACTCACTTGGAATATAAAATAAAAGTAATTGTATAATACAATGCACACACAAAAAAATTGTTTTTACCCGCATTATATGAACTTTTGGAAAGGCTACTCACTTCTCCAATTCTTTTTTTATTTTTTAGGCGAGGCAACCCTTGGTTGACCCCACAGATTGCAAGAACCTTGTCAGTTTACAATCCCTTATTTTTTATTTTTTATGCCTATAGCACCTGGTCTTCCTAGGTGATCTCCCATCCAAGTACTAACCAGGCCTGACCCTGCTTAGCTTCTGAGATCAGACGGGATCAGGCTTGTTCAGGGTGGCATGACCGTAGACTTAAACTCCTTATTAATTTATTAATTTACTTTTTTATGGTGACATTGGTTAATGAAATCCAATAAGTTTCAGCTGTACACTTTAACAGTAAGGCATATATATATTTACGCTGTGCGTTCACCTCCCATAGCCATATCTTTTACTGTCACCACATATTTGACCCCCTCACACCCAATTCAATTTTGCATACTCAGACTTAAGGTCACCATCCTCTCTTTGGAATGACTTTTTGTGTTTTTGTCCTATGACTCATGCATGCTTCTTGTTGTGCGTCCCACCCTGGACACAAAAAAGGCTCACAATTTGCCTTAAGACATGTTTCAAAAGTACAATGATTCACTCCTCTGTAGTCCTTCATAGTATCAAAGCACATCTTTAAACCACGAGGAAAAGACCCAAGATGTTGATAAAATTAACTCATACCACCAACTAATCATAATTTGCAAAAATCATCATTCACTTTTCATTTTCACTTAGTAGTCACAATTTCCTATAAGAAATGTTTTTAGAGTCAATAATAAATGTGAGACACTGTGGTAAATGCAAGGAGTCATACACTAATCTCTAGGGTTAAAGTCAGTGTCATGGCCATTTTGTGAGCAGAAATTTCAGTAAAAAAGAACACTTGAATTTTATTAGTTTAGAATTTTAACTCTATTAGTAAGCCCATTTTCACTTTATAGTCATAAAAACATTATAAGCAAAAGAAATTTATCCCTAATTTTATATATGGATATAAATAAGCAAATTTTCACATATTCAATTCACTGATTTCTCTTAAAAGATGTATGTAAAATATTTTAGATATATAACCCATTTGAATTTCTACATTTTATACACAAGAGAATTGAGATTGGTCCAAGATCATAAAGCTGTTAGTGAAAGAATCAAGGCAGAGTTTTTTTGACTACCTTAGAAGACTTTTAACTGCATAACTAGACTCTATGTATTTGCTACAAAAATTTGAGGCCTTATTAACTAACTTTTCAAACATGAAATTTGCAGTAAGAATATCTGATTTAAAAAAAATACAACTATGTTCCAATATGTTAAAAAAATGAATGAAACCTGTGTTTTGTAGACTTTTGCATGAACAATTCTATAGTGAAGATGAGCAGTAAATATTTCCCAACCATCTAAACAGACAAGCCAGGCAGAGAACTGCAGCCGTGGGGGAAAGTGTTGATGTGAGAACATAAGCATTCCACTCATACAAGCAGTGGCATTGTTTTTCATAGAAGCTGTTGCAAGGGGACCAAGATGTAAACTGTAGCCACATGTTCAGCAGAAATATTGAAGAGACTTTGTTTCTCTGTAGAAGAATTTCTTCATGTGTTTATTACTGCTTGGATGTACACCATAAATTTCTGCATAAAGGTCATAAGACTGTGATGATACATCACAAACCAGGTTGTAATAACATGTTGACTATATAGGAAAACTGTGTAAAGAACTGGAGAATAAAGAGAATAAACAACATTAAGGCCAGTGTATGAATTTAAAAAAAAAAAGAAAACACTGATCAGATGCCCTTAAAAAAAGCCTTCTAAGGAAATTTTTGATTCCCACAGGTATGAGTAAAATATTTTACGATTGAGTTAAAGTCATTCTTTTTATGAAATCATTTCAGTTGTAAGCTTTCATAAGATTATAGTTATATGATAACATTTCTCTTTAGAATGAGACAAAGAAGACAATTCTTATAATTAAATCTATTAACTGCTTTAATATTTTGCAATTCAGAATTTCCTCCGATGTATTATATCTAAAGCAGAATATCATCTGATGTCTGCAATATAATTTCTTTTTCTGTTTGCAGACATTTGGAACATAGTTCTTTCATTGTTCTCTCTTTGATTCCTAGATCAATTGTGTAAAGAAGAATTTTTGCATTTTTAAAGAACCTATACATTTGTGAATTTATATAAAAAGTAAAATTGTTTTACTGTTAAAAGTAAAAATTTTAACAGCTCTTTGATGATAAGAGTTTTGAATACATGAGTTAATTCAAAGTGATTGTTACACTCATGTAAATTTGTTTTGTTAAAATCTGTTATCAATACTATATCCCAGCATAGGTACCTTTGAACTGTGGCCGACACTCCCCGCCAAAACATACCGCATTTATATATTTGAATGCCTTGCTGCCCCAATGATTCTGCCTGTGAAGTCCTTTAATCTAAATGTCTTGTCATTGCCTAGTGAGCTATTAGTTTATACAAACCTGCTGTGCTAAGCATCTATTACAACAAACCTGCTGATGATATATTGATTTTTTAGTTTCAGTGGTCCCCCTTGAGATGTTAGAGCAGCTGTGTTTTTTGTAAGATTCTACTGAGTCTAGAGCATACTCACATTATCTATTCAAACTAATTCAAGATAGTTAATCACTAGTGAATGCATCACCTGTTGAAGATCCCATCTAATAGTAAAGACCAATTATCAAATTAATTAATTATAGCTTTACACATATCAAAACTATTTTTTTTTACTTTTGTGAGTTTATTTATAATATCTGATAAAGTGCTTCTCAGCTGGCATTTGTGTAATAAACTTTTATTGTATATGCAGCATGTATTCATATGTCCACGCATTTATGAAAAAGGCTCAGCTGAGTGTGTATGTAGTTGGATATTAAACTTCTTAAGGACTATTTACATCTCAATGAAAAAAGAATTAGAATATTCCCAGGTAACAAATATTGATAACTTTTTCTCTCATCCACAACAGACACTAAGATCTTTAAGTGTGTGTGTGCATGTTTGTGTGTGTGTGTGTGTGTGTGTGTGCACGCGAGCGCGCGCATCTGTGAAATCACTGCTAGGTAATGTTAATTAAACTATGGCATGTATTTTCAGTCTCTCAGTGCTTGCTTACATATGCAGATTAAATTAATATATCCCATGAAAAGACTTGTATTTTAACGTAGCTATGTGATTTTATAGAACAGATCTAAAATTTAAGGCATGATACATCAGTAAATTAAAATTTTCTCACATGAAATCTTTATTTCAAATGTTCATGAAGTTTTAAATGGACAGAGTTACCAAATATCTAAACAGACTAAGCTTACAATTTTTTAGATAGTATCCAAAACGATTATTTCAATTTGGTATAACAGATAGTATGAGGAAACAAAAGTCAACAAATAGAAAAAAGTAACACATGGAAACTTTATAGCTGAGTTTTTTGAATGCCTCTCGCTATGATTCTATCTTTGTAAATATACTGAATTTAGAATAAAGCAGAAAGATTAAATTGATGATTCAACTCCCTAAACCAAGATTAGATGGACGAATCATATCCCCAAATCAAAGCATTAGTAGAATGTCTAACAAATTACAGTATTAAACAGTACATTAGCCTCAAGGCAAAGATGAAAGAATATTACCTTCAATCTGTCAAACCAGTTATTTTTGGTTATACTGGTTACAGTTTTTACATTTCTTAGAGTTAATTATAACATAGACTTATTACGTAAATTGAAAGTACTGTGTACCCTAAGTAAAAAGAGTAATTGAGACTGAATACCTACTAACAATTGCATATCATGGAAAAAAAACTTTCAAAGACTTCAAATATATCCATATCTCTAAAGGAATATTTACATGTTTAATGTAGTCTAATATGGAGGCTTTTAATGTTATTTTAGACATCTCAATGAGAAAAACTTTGATTTTAGTTTATCAATAGTAAATAGTCTATATAAAAAATGTTGTTCAGAAGACAGTTATATAGATTAATGCTATTTGCCTGAAGAATGCTCTACATGTTTTAAATATTAACAAATTTATACATTGTGAAATAAAAAAAAATATTTTAGAAAGATGTCTCCTGGCATTTCCCTCATTTAAACTTAAAAAGTCAGAAACGGTTCCAGAGATGAATGCAGTAGAACATTTTAAAAGGAAGAATTTTGTAGTTGATACGAGATTATTGATATGTACACTAAGTTCACAATACTAATGTAGTAGAGACATCTGAAAGGAAGGAGATATACATTGGACAGCTATATTGCAATTAAAAAAGATGAGGAAGATCTGGTATCATTCTTAAATGTCGGAAATTTTGTCTATGCCATTACTTCTGTTTCGTGTCTCAAAAGTATGAGAATCTTTGAATTGGTTCTGATTATGCTTAGATATAATACACATGTAAAATATTGATAACCACATTAAAGAAATTTTTGTATAATTAAAGAGATAAAGTATGCAGTATTTTGTCTCATAGTTTAATGCTAAAACTCATTTTGATTTGAACTTATATTTGCAATATGTTTTGAATTTTATATTACAAAAATAAGTGTCTTTTTTCATTTGATCTCACAATACTCTTTTTGACAAATGGTATTTATTTTAATTTTCATTTAGATATGACAGAAAGAAAGATTGCGAAGTTTAAAGAAATAGGCACTAGTAAAATTAAAACTAGAACTACGTTACATTATTCCTAATCATGTATACCTATATAGAATCAACTTTTTATGTTATGAATAAATCTGCAACTAATTATTATTCATCATTTCTTTTTAACATAGACAGTTTCATTTTCCTCTTTCTTGTATTACCACACATCCCTGTGGTGGACTTAAGATACCTGTTACATAGGTTCTAAATTATAATTTAGTTTAACCTTTAAAATATAGTCTTCTCAAAGAAGTATGGTTACAAATTTCTTACACATTATTAGTAAAAATATATGTTATTTTAGGTAATATAAATGGAAATCAAAGTAATTGTATACATTTCTAAATAGAATGCCATGTTTTAAAGGCAGAGATGTAGTTATTTAAACATAAATATGATGCTAGAAATGATGACACCTCATATATTGCAAAAAGAAAAAAGGATTCATTTGTAGCACTCCCCTAAATTATACCTAACAATATAAATCTTTTTTCTTCATCTATTACAATTTTTAATAACATAATCATAATGAACTAATTCACTCAGGTCAAGCAGATGGAATGGGAGTGGGCAAAAAATCATTCAAATTATACTTTTTGCAGCTTTAAGCAAATTTAGCAGCCATATTATTCAGTTTTTAGATGTTTGCCTTTCTTATATGTAGTCTATTGTTCTCTTAATTGGAAAAACTAATTAAAATGTGCAGAAGTGAATCAGATTAGATGTGTGTTAAGAGAAAAACATTTGTTTTCAGAAGTCCAACATATTGAAGGCACTGACATTGTAGCTAAAAAGTCTGTTGTCTGACAATCTGGGCACTTGTTCAATTGAATCTATCACATTTTGAATACATAAATATCTAACATTTGTTGCTGTCACTTTTGGATAAAATTTTACCATGGCTCAATCAAGGGCAAGAGAAAAGAAAGCTTGCTTTTATTTGTATATCTTCAGCAGCCGATATGGAAAATATTTCCGGAAGAAAGCTGAGGGTCTTCCAAGCATCTGAAGATGTCTCTCCCTTTCCTTGCAGTACCCTTTCTACAGATCATGAAGCTCAATGAAAAGATGAAGACAAGGTTAAAGGCATATAAAGAAAAGTGAAAGTGAGTATAGAAAATAAAATCTCGAAAGGGCACTTGGTAAAGTAAACTTTGGAAACCGCTTCTAAAAAAACAAATTTGAAGGCTCAAAAATGACAGAAGTTGCCTTACTTGAGGTTTGGCCTAGTTATTTTATTATATATACTTTCTGATTTTTAAATCTGGCTGTAATACACATGTTCAGTGGTGACTGAGCTTTCCCCAGCTAGACTGGCACATAATGAGCTATATAGTTCATAGAGTTTCAAAAATACCGAAGAAGAACGAAGAGCTCAGTGTCAGAGAAACATCTCTAAAGAGAAAGTTCAGATTCTGGCAAGTTTTCCTTTCTTTAAATACTGTTTTAGACCACATGATATTATTAACATATTTTCACTTTCTTCAACATGAAAAACAATACTCAAATGTTCTATGTGTCAAATAGGTGCATTAATTCATAACAATGCTATTATTTTATGACCTTTATGGTATTATCTTTGGGAAGCACATGTAATCTGTATGTTACCTGATGCCTCCTTAAACGAAGGGCTTGATATAATTAAAAGTCTCCCAGGAATTCCATGTCTAACTCCCTTGTGCTTTTCTCTGTTTCATCTCTCAGTTAAGAGCAGTCTGCATCCTTCTGCCTCATATGACATAGGGCCTTGAATGGTCCACCCTTCTGCTGGTTTCTAAAAATATTTTGGACACACTCAGCATTTTGTGATGCTTAGCTAATTTACAGATGGTCAATGAATGAGGCAAAAGGGATCTCATCAGCCACTGAAGCCCTTCTGCCATCTTTCCTCTGCAACCTTTTTTGAGCCCAAACTCCTGATATGTGTCCCTCCTCATTGTGCACAATCTGTTGCAGAGAGAGTCCAACCACTCTTCCTCCTTAACCTCACTTTTCCATGATATCTCTACTGTTTCTGTAGTAGCAATAGCCTATAGGGCCAGTTTATCTTCTCTAGTCTCTCTAAATTTTGATAAATGGATACTATCAATTACACACACACCAAAAATCTTCAAATAATTGGGAATTTATACAGAGGAATGGGAATGAGGAAAAGAACAAAAAAGTAATGAAAAACAAGAAGACATAAATACGGTTCTGTTTCACACTTTTTTTGTTTTAAAGGATTTATCATTTTAATATATGAGAGAAATCAATTGATAAAAATATTTCAAAGGGAAATACCAAATTTCTTTAATGAACAAACAAAAATAAGCAAATTATTTTCTTGAGTCCTAGGGAAAATATTTTACCTTTTCTGCTAAATATAATAGTCAAAATCAAACTAGAAAAAAAGTAAAACTACGAGGACTAGTAATTTCACACTCTTAACTAAAATACATTCTCCAGATAATTAAACTATTATACTTTCCCTAAGAAAGATTATTTCCCCATGCTAACTAGAAAATGGTATTACTGTGACATTTACTCTTGAATATAAAAAGCATTAAAAATTGTGAAATTCAAACTAGAATGATCAACTAGGAAAACTTATTTTTTTCCTCTGATTCTTCTAGAAGTACCTACCATACGCTTAGGATAACACACTCCCCATAAATCTGAAAATAATTAATGTCTTAAAAAATATATATTCCTCTACTTATTCTCATTAGTTATAGGCTGCTTCATTTAGAAACAATGTTGCAATCACTCTTTACATAATGGTAGAATCTTAGGATCACATACAAAATCATTGACTTCTGTAGATAGTCTCTTTATAGGAGACAGCAAGCTACTGCTTCACAAATTGATTAAGATCACTTGGACATTTAATTTATCTTTCAGTTCTCTGTAGTCTTTCATAGCTAAAAGTTGAGTACTTATCAATGATTTTATGAGAGAGTACAGATTAATGAAATGTATTTAGAGAGATGATTCTGCATCTTAATAGTTAATGTGTGTCTTTTTTATTATTCGAGTACTAAAGTCATCTATATCCTGCAGAGTTATGTAGATTATTTTCTTAGGAATACATAAACGATATTCCAAAAACAGTCGTGATATTTTCTTCTTTTCATATGATTCTCTACTTCTTATTGTAGATTCTCTGCTTCTTAACTGTGATTGAGTGTGTACATTGTAAAAAGGGAGACAGAAGTCGGTCCTAGACATTGTAGGAAAATGATATGCTAAAAAGCTTTTAAACCAAGGGAAAAAAAAAGAACAAGACAGAGTTTCCTACACCTAAGAGACACAACAGATACTCCAATATTTTTTTCAGTTAAGAATACAGGCCACTAGATCATTTTTCACAAATACAGATTCTTCAAAAACATGTTATCTAACATGCATCTAAAAAGGCATTTCTAAAGATTCGAGGGTACGTACTTTGCTCTCCATCTATTCAAGTTTCTAACTAAACTCCCACTCTGAATAACTGACTCCTCTGTTACAGTTTAGACTATGCAGTTATTTTATGATTTTTTCCCTCTATTTTTCATTGCTTTAACAATAAATGATTACGTTTCTTGTGATTTTATTCTAAAGGAATATAGGGCATTGACTATTCTTAGAGTATTTTCCTATTCTTCAGAAAAGAATGGAAGGTGGAAATGGTGCTGCACTAGACAGCCTAAAGTTGTACTTCAACCTCATGAAAACTTGAACTCCAACAAACTGCCTTGCCATGGCAACTTGCCTCATCATTTGGACAACACATTAGGCAGGTTAGTTTTTCCAGTCCCATTTCATCCTAATCTCTGTAATCAACATTGTTCAAATCCATCACATGATGTCTTAGACTCAAACATTACAAGTTGGAAAGCTGATATCACTGCTTTATCACAGATACACTCTCTACCTTCTTTCTTGGCTGTATGTTCTTAGACTGTACTCTTCAGGTAAAATTCAGATTAACATCCCCTCTTTCATTTTTTCCTTACCTTTATAGCCTGTAACATTAATCATTAACACTATCCATTGTTAAGTTTATTATTCTTGTTATCTCCTTATGTGATCTTAAATTCCTGGTAAGCAAAGTCATTTACCGATATTCTGCATAATACAGAAAATATGTCTTAAACATGGTAGGTTCTCAATCAGAATTTTTTTAACTAGAAAATATGTTGAAAGGCTGAGGGAGGCGGGTATCATATTGATATGTACCATTGTGTATTTTGTGTTCATTTTCACCCTATGTTTTGTAGACACCAGAGCTGGGATTATATGAATAACTTAGGGAAATATATTAAATAGATTTCCAAGGTATATCAATTCCTGAAAACAAAAGAAAGACTACCTCATCAAAAAAATTAACAAATTATCTTTCAGCTATTATCAAACAGTCAAACATTTTAAAAATGTAAACAAAACCTTAAAAAGTTACAAGAATTTTATACTGTATCATGGCAGAACGGTAACTGAAGACATTTCTCTACTTTTAATACTATTGCTATAATTCACTGAGTTTTAACTTTTCTCACACATGATTGCTGAGAAAACTAACCCTACATCCCAAAGATAACCTATGTTTGCCATTTTTATAAAATAAATATCCACTTTATAGTACAACCATGAAATAATTCTTCCCTTGGTAGACAACACAAATACTTCAGATTAGTTCCTTAATATTGTGAATTACAATTTTAATTTTGGCAGCTGCGTAAGAGATTGTATTAGAATATACTATTTTTCTTATTTAAATGTAGTGGCCGCTATTGGTAAAGTATATAAAAAAGCATAAATTAGACTTGCATTGTGCAATTTAAAGATAAAACTCATGTCTCCCAAATAAAGCAGAATATAAGCGGTTCTTCATGTGTTGTGCAGTTATTTCACATTGTCATTTCAGTAGAATGTTTATTAGAATTAAATCTTCCAAAAATTTTTCTCACAATGATTATGAGAATTTTTCAGAAATCCAGAAGTCATGGATGCATGCTTCTACCAACAGATTTTTTTTCTTTAAAACAAAATTCACATATTTTCCTAAAGAGCATGCCTCCAAAATAGAGGGATTTGGACCCTCTCTGATCCCAGCTAATTAGCATTTAATGGCTTTTTGGAGGCATATGACTATAAATGCTCTTTTCTTCTCCTTTCGGAAACTAACTGCGAACAGTAGGCGTTTTTAAAAATCAACTAATTGTTGTTTGTTGTCGCAAAACTCTCCCAATTCACACCTCAATTTACCTTTTAAGATTATGTCTCTTTAAAGCCTGACTGGATCCACTCTTATCCTCTCTCCTATTGTCCTTCAAACTGCATTTCCAATTTCTCCATACACTCCTTAGTGGACAGGTAGAAAAAAGAGTGATAATGATGTGGAAATGTTGTGGACAGGTGTCAAGTATGCCCAGGCTCCAGTTACTCTGTCTCATAGCCAAGATGCTTAACGTCTTTGGGCCTCGGCTACAATACAAAAAGGCCAGATTAAATGATGTCTAATTTTTCTTTCAGCAATAAAATTCTGATTCTAAATATAGAAATGGGATACATATTCTTTCTGGTCACCAGGATGCCACTTAGCATTTTACTGAAATTACGCTGTAAGAAATAGGAGTGCAACATAAAGCATGACTCAATCACTAATGACATCCAACCCAACCACCACAGCCTAATTTCTTCCTTACTGATTTATCCCAACACACACACACATGTGCACGCACGCGCGCACACACACACACACACACACACACACACATCTTCCATAAATCCACATTCTCTTTGAAAGTGCCACTTATTTTAGTTAAACTTTTACTAAACTAGTCTTTAGTAATGGTATTTAATCTCCATGTGGCTTAAAGTTACAAGCCAAGGAGTCTGTGTGTGGTGAACATGTGGTCATGAACAAGAAGAAATCTGAATTTAAAGGGCAAAAAGCAATGGAAAATGGAAGCCAGCCGACTAACTTTGTTTTTCCAGCTGTTTTGCTTGTTTAAAAAATTCTAATAAAACAGATAACATTTCTTACTAGCCTCATTAGTTTTCTCTATGTAAAATGACAATGCAGAGCAGTGTTCCCTACATCCAATGTTCAGAAACAGTGATCTTTTAATTTTTAAAATCTATTTCCTGACCATGCTTAACAAAGTGGCAAACTTTCATAAAGATGTTAAATAAAAATCGGCAGAAATTCAAATTCAAATTCCTAATATGTATGTCAAACTACAAATTAGCACAGAATGATTAGAAAATTATAGAGATTATTTAGTTTAAACATAAAAGGGTCTCAGTAATATATGAAATCTATAGAAATCTTAGAAACGATTCTGGACTTTAAAAACACACAGAGGAGAATGTCTCAAAAAATTTCTTGTTAAATCACCAAACTGCTATCTCATTTTCTAAATTATGGTTGTGATCTGGAAAAATCAAGGTGATGATTCGATTCAGGGCTAAGAATAAGTTTAACCTACAGAAATTAAATATGTTAATTTCTCTCATTTTAAAAGTTTTTTTCTATAATCCATTCATAACATTGACTGATCTTTAGGCCTATGATATTAGTATATGAATGAAGTTTGTAGTCACTTTGTAATTAATGATTTTCATAATACTTCCTTAAATGCTATGAAATAAAAAGAAAAATAGAGAGATACAGTAATGTGAATATAAGATTTATGTTTACTTTTCATATTAATCATAGTCAGTAGCCCTACACTATTTTTAGCATAACCACAATATTATCATTCACATTACAATATGATTTTTAAATTGCTTTAATTTTCAATTTGCTTAAATAGATCACTGTCTTTAGAATAGTCCTACAACTACAAATATTAGATTCGTCTTTCAAAATTTATAATAATAATGCAATTGTAGAGAACTTGAAAATGCTTCAAAACTCAATAAAACCAGGATCATAAAGTGATTACTTAGGTACCCACTGGTATCATCATTTGCATCAAATCAAGGTAATGGTAAAATCTCTCATCTTTCCTTTAGTCACTTCAACTATGGGAATTCTTTCTCATTTCACTATCCCCAGATGTTGTTATTTAACTAGGCCTCAGTCATATATCTAATATCAAAAACAGGTATGGCTCAAGTTACCTTTTGTAAAAGGGCTTACAATTTAAAAGAAAAGAAAGAAGATAGGCTAGAAAGGAAAACAAAATGGTCATCTTGGCAGCCACCTGAACCAGACTAATAGTGAACTGGAAGCCCAGGTGGACTACACTAGTAGCTCTCACAGTTGAATGGATCTCATCAACCACAGTGGTCGTTTTTCAGAACTCGCTGTCACAGGGTTATTTGTTGACCCTTAGTCTAGTCTTGCCATCCTGTGACCCAGCTCGTCTACGTCTTAGTTCCTCTTCCTTCTGTGCTAACTTTTTTGTATTCTGCTTCTTCTGGAATCAACCTCTCAGTAAAGAAAACCTGATGAGCGCGTGTGTGGCAGGGTGGCGAAGCTTGTGGAGCATTACCCTCAGAGAGAGATAGGGTGAGACATGCTCAGAGGCACACAGACCCTTAGGCAGCATGGCAGAACTGCCCAGCAGCCAGCATGGGCCTGACCAATCCGCTGGCATACACACTCTGGAAGTTACTAATTCTACTCACTTCTTCTCCCACTAGTCTCCCTTTTAGTAAGTATTAGAAAAATGAAGATCTAAAATGAACAACAGCCAGACAAAATTGTTTCCTGGGTTGTGGGACAGTGAATATAAATATTAAATTTAAGAATTTCCATCAAAACATAAAAATATAAAACAACAAAAGATCCATTAAAAAGTCAACATTCTTTTCCTTTGTTCCTTGTGAGATAAGTAGATCTCCAAAGGGAGGTAATGTCTCCTTTTGTGGGGGTGGGGACTATAAGAAGTATTTAAAAGTAAAAGGGCTACTTCAGTAAGCTTTAGGACAGAGTTTTCAAACTTGCCTATATGCCCAGGTCAATTCCAGCCTCTCTTCCTGAACACCAGAGAAGAAAGGTGAAAAAGGATAAGTGAAAACAAGAAAAGGTATACATGACAGGGCACACAGATAAAAGAGAGTGCTCAGAGATGAAGAAAAGGAAAAAAATGAGAATCATGAAAATTGAAGAGCAGAATGATAACTAGCTGAGAGAAAACTGTTTGAAGCTGTTTAATTGGTTGCAAGATTTGATACTGGAGGAAACAAAGAACTGAATAGAAATTCAGGCTAAGAAGGTTAAAAAGGTCGCATTTACAGTTTTAAGATTAAAGGTACTGTGCTACTTTGTTTTAGATTAATAACTTTTAGTTTGTTATTCAGTACATTTATGAACTGATAGTATAGTTAGATAGTACAGAAGAATGGACCATACGTTTATTGTAATAAATACATAATGAAACTTTCTAAACTCTTCATGAACTTGCAAATTATATCTTTTCTTTGTACTTACAGCTTGACATGTCTTGTTAAAACTCTGGCCAATTATCATTAAAGAATAACAAGAGAGAATTTAGACACAGTATATGTTGACTATTTACAAAAGATTTATTTTTTCTAAATAATTTCCCAAATTATTTAGTACTGAGCTCCATGTATAAGAATAAAATGGAAACAAAAATAAAGACATATGTCAAACAATTACAACACATGCACATGCATCTGTATATTTATGAAAAAGAAGTTGTGCTATTGTTGATTCCCCTCAACAATGTAGAATAAACGTTCTAACATGCCCAACTTTCTCAACTTATTCTTTCATAACAAATATCTTCCTAAATGAAGACAAAAGTAAATGTATTATTTTGTTTGATTTGAGCATCATGAATATGATATATACATTTTTAGGAAGATATGATACAAACCTTGTGTTATGATTTTTACTTATTTTTCTCTAATTATAATTTCCTTGAAAGAAGGAATTCTATTTTTCTCTCTTATGCTCCAATACCACCATGGAGACAGCATTCTTACAAGACCTATTGCTTTATCTAGAAATTATTTGTTGGTCATTGTGCCCCAATCTAGACCAAGAGCAGAAAACTCTATGTTGGTGAGGTTCAGACAGGTAACATAGATGAGTAAAGGAAACCATGCTAGAAGGAGACAGCCCTGCACAGTCCCCCAATGTCCTTCCTAGATCTTCTGAGTTTCGAAAAAAAATGAGAAATTACATCATCGACTGACATCTCCTGACTCTTAAATGTTAGTTAATTAGTTTTTAAATATTATGGGAGTCAAGGACATCCTTTTCTTGGCTTGAGATCACATTTAGAATAATGTTTCTTAATATAACTAGGCAATACATTGCTTAAGAGCATGGAATATATCCTAGTCACCTTTTAATTTCCTCACTTTATACACAATAACAATAATACTTAACATTTAGTATGTTTTTACTGTGTCATGTCTTGCTAAGTGTTCTACATATGTTACCTCATTTAATATTCACAATGATATTAACAAGTAGGAATTGATTTAACCTTACTTTATAGCTTACTAAATAAAATTTAGGAGGTTGAGGAAATTGCCATGAGTTATAAAGCTCATAGTGGTAGAGCAAGATTTCAAACCCAGGCAATTTGCTCCTGTGCCTGACTTAGGCTTTATGCATTTGCCTTAGTGGAGGTTGTGTAAAACAGTCAATTGATTCCATTTAGGTTTAAATCAAGGAAAGATAATAGTTAGGGGGGCTTATTCACTACTGTCCTATAAACCATTCGTTAAAATTACATAAAGAAAGTCCCTCGTATAACAAATAAATTTATAAAAAATAGTCCTTTCATTGCTAGTTTATTGTACTGCAATATAAATACTCCATTACCTTTTTCCTCATTACTACTGAGATAACACAGGGATAAGAATGAAGTATGAACAATGTGTCATTTGTACTTCAGTGTGTGTTCCTTAGAAAAGAAGATGTTAGATATATGGCCTGCCTGGCTTAACAGTAAATCGGGAAACACTGCACTATAACACTTCGTTTTGTACATTGCACTAAACAGTTCTGGTGTGACTGTAGGGAGAAAATACATCACAGTTTTGCCAAACGAAGTGGGTGGTACAAGGAATTACTGCACTTCATTTTGGTAGATGAACTCTAGAAATGAATTAGGAACCTAAATATCATTAGAAAGCCAAGCAATTTTTTCCAGTTGTCAAGTTAGAATTAAATGATAATTTGGGTTTTATTAACAATACTTTAAAACACATAAGTGAAATATTCCATGAAAAATAAAAACTACCTTTGACCCATGACCCTACAATTTACTAATGTTGCTTATTTTAGTATTTTACAAAGGTAATTTAATTCAGCACAGCATTTTTTTTTTCACACCATTCAGAGAACTGCAGTTGTGAAATTTGTATTTTGACACACAGGGAGTTGTATTTCTATAGTCTACTTAGCCAGATATTGGTATTTTACTCCTGAAAATATTTTAAGCATTTAATTCTTACTTGTCAGTTCCTCATTCACTTCACTTAGTCTATAAATTTTGCAAGACTTGCTACCAAATCCTAAATAATAGGAGCACACTAAATCTAAAAGAAATGATTATATATAAATATATATATCTCTATAGAAATACATATATAGATATATATATATATCCTTCAATTAAAGATAATCAATAAAGTTATAGGTGGAAGTCCAGAAACAATAATATCTTAATTTGATCTGACTAAAATCCTAAAAGCACACAATGTCCTAGAACATCATTTGCTGTTTCATTTAGTATGATAGCTATCCAATTATCCTCCTCTTTTTAATCTGCTTCCAATGAGCGAAATATGTTTTTTTGAATTTTTTGGTATTAGGCATGTTGTACATTTTTTGGTATTAGGCATGCTGTACATTAAACTTATACATTCCATAAAAACAAATTTTTTCCTTCTTTTCTCGAATGAAAGGCATCATATTGGTACACTGAAACATAAATCATAAAGCTCTAGACAATGACCAAGTGAAGTTTTTAATTCGTGTTATTTTAATTTGCACAAACATGCCTATCTTTTACAGATAATACTGATATTTTCAAAGGCCCAAAGTACTCAAGTTGTGTTCTGTTTATTATGTAGCTGCCCATAATATTGCTTAGTTTATTTCTACCCCATAAACTCAACCCATAGTGTTTTTCTCCAGAAATTCTTCCATTGTAAGTATGTAGATATGTTTCATAAGCTAATGAAAGCCATTAGCCCATGACTTTCCTACCTACCTGACAATAGTAGGATCACAATACAAACAACAGAGACCTAAACCAAGATAATTTGCTATAAAGAAGGTTAAAAGCGTATTTTAAAAGGACTCTGAATTATTGGCAGCTTATGACCCTTTAACATCAAGCTGGACAGGGTTCGATGCATTATTTTTGTGCTTTCTAACCTACTTCTATTCCCCTCTAGTCCTCTAAAATTGCTAATGCAGATATAATTCATTCTTTTATTTTCAGGTATTTATTAAGCATCTACTATGTAGCATACATCATTAAAGAGGCTGGAAAAAGAATTATATATAAAAAAGGACCAGAACCTGTTCCAGTTGCCGCAGGTGACATAGTTTTTTCTGAGTGAGAAGAAACCTTCTCTGTCTTATATCTACTCCCACTCTCCCTAGCACTTCCACCACTGTATGTAGCCACTTCACTTTCTAGGTTCTGTTACTCCACATTAGAAATAAAGTACATACAAATGCAATTGTCTGTGAGAAAATATCCATTGCATAAACCTTTATTTAATCTTTTTGGACCAGGCTCTATGCTAGGCCTGATGACATAACCTAAATTAATACCTAGCCTAGATTGTCAAGAATCTCACTCAGATATCATACATTTCAAAATGTAGAGGAAATAGGAAATAGAACACAATTTTCCAGGTCATGGCTTTGAAATAAATCTTCACATTTTACACAAAAGTGAAGGGTATTTCTTGACTCTTAATGGGTTACCAACACTCAAGCTGCATTATGACGAAACTAATGATTTTCTGGCATTGAAAATTTCAATTGTTGAGTAGAGGGGCTAAATTTTAATGTTTAGCAAAGACTTAATCCTGGAAACTGTTAGAGCAAAAGATTGAATAGAGTTCTCTTCCATTGTTAAAATAAGTTCCATGGAGATTTCATGTCCTCTAACATAAACTGAACTTCAGAGTTTTGGGGGTAGTGGTTCCTATATGTGACTGCAATATGGAATCATCAGAGGGAGCTTAAAAATACAAGGGACTTAAAAATCCTTAGACATACTGACTTAATCGGTCTGGGTGTGGCTTTGGAGTCAGGATTTTAAAGCTCCCAAGTGAATCTAACATTTGGCCAACATTGAGAATCACTATTCTAAGGTCTTGGGTTTAACTTTATCAGTCATTTCAAAAACTCAGAATCACATTTTGTCCTGGTCTAATTTCTTCTGTCTTGTAGCCTTATGATGGAGTGACAAACTGCTGATGGGAATGAAAGCCCAGAGAAAGAAGTCTCTTGACTTCTGGTATGGAATTCATTTGGGGAATTAAAGATAGTTCTGAAGACCAAATTATTTTGATCCTCTGATATTTAAGATGGGATTTTTTCATGCCTTTGTTCTATCCCTCAAATGGGCCAAGATTTGCGAGAGAAAGAGGAGGGGGCGGAGGAGGGAAGAGAAGAGAAAACACAGACAACAGAGATTCAGAAATTGGAGAAATGAAGAGGACTCTAAAAATAGTTCCCTATCCTCACCACCATAGCTAATTTAGAATTGTTAATGACATTGAAGACAATCTGGCAAATGGGAGCCAAGCTGCTTGTCAACTGATCAGTCAGTCAAGCAGTCATAATGATTCTGCATAGCTAGAAGCACTGCTGGGAATTTGGAGGTAAATAAGAAAATAAAACAAAATCCAGCAAAAGGGTTTTGCCTTCTAGCCTTGGAGATCCTTGGTTAAGTGCAATAACCTTTTGGCACTCCAAATGTACTCCCCTTTCAATCGAGTTTATAGCCATGATAAAAAAATATATAATTCTTCCTAGTAGTATGATTAATGTCCACAATGGGTTTAAAGCCAATATCCTAAACCAATTTAAGATGTTTTTATTTCAAAACTGGTCTCTTCTATAAATTGTTTGTGCCTCTTTTATGGTGCATGTCAGGGTGTGCCTGGTATAATAGATACTTATGTAGCTGGCTTATCTTGCTGACTAGAACAAATGTTCACTGAGAAGAGGATTCATACCATACTTCTCTGTGCACCCATAGATGTAGGACATAATATCACACAAGGTAGGCATGCTAAATTATTAATGCAATCCAAAAAAGTTCATGGGTCTTTTTGTTTAACTGAATAATGTGTTAAAGGAATCTTTCTAAAGTAGGGTGGTTGAGTGGGGGAGCAAAGAAATAAGAGATGGATGGACACAACATTCTTTACAAAAGCCTAAAAGCTTTTTCTCATATTGACTAATAACTTACCAACTATAAATTCTAACCAGATTTTCTAGTTTCCACTTTAAGGTGAACATAATTTGTACTGTTGGAGCGTAATACAGATCCTTACATACTTTGAAAAATGTTCATGCTAGTAATGGACCTCAGCAAATATATCTTTAGTTATTAAAAATCTAATATATATATATATATAAATATATATATATGTTTACATAGAAGCAATTTTAGATAAGGTTTTAAAATTCTGCCTTAGTATCAAATATTTATTGTAAAATTTGGAAACCAAAGATGGATATACGTTTAAAGGTAATTTCATCTAACTGCTTATGGCACTGAGTTTCATTTCCAAAGCACAAATAGATGACATATCTTAACACTAGGCCACCTTTAAGTCAATTCCTGCTACACAGTCCTTCAGCACCTGGGCTCTGAAAATTTTACCATTTCATAAATAATTCCAGGCTACGCTTGATAACTTCACTTTCTCACTGCGACTAATAAAGAAGAAAAACCAAAGAGAGGATGTGAAGACAACAAATGCAAGGTGATAAACTGTTAAATAAATATATTTTACACTTTAAATTTCTAATGTAATATCTGAAATGTCTATACATAACTATGTGTATAGAAAAGTGTCAAATACATAACAGAAAATCAGAAAGATACACGGTGAAGTAAGCCAATGGATATCATTATAAAAGAGTCCATGAAGACAAACTGTTGAAAATAAACACATTATAAAAGAGACATAGCTGTTATAGATCAGAGAAGGACAATCATTTCCTTTCACCTGAAATCAGAATATTTTATTAGTCTGCGATGAAGTGACATGTGCTTTTTCCTTCGACAAAACATAGCTTATTGAATGTTTTCTTCCTATAATAGAAAATTGCTTATACCACTGTAGCCCATACAATTAAATGAATAACCAAAGTTTATAATACTAGCGTAAAGATCTTTGTTTATCCTACTTTAGATATCAAAATAAAAAAAATTCAACGTCAAAGAATACATACATTATTAGATCTCCCTGAAAAAAATTGCACACAATTAGATCTTCACATAAAGGTTTTAAAACTCCAGTCATATCAGCAGGTTTTGAATACTAATGGAAAATGGAATTGATGCAATTATGCTGAACAGTGGCAGGAAGCACGGCTTTTAAGAGCATCAGCTTAAAGAAAAAAATCTCAGTTACATGTGCATTAAAGTTGTCAAGATGCTCAAGGGCTGCTCTCTGTGCCAACTAAACCTCTGCCTGACTCCAGAAAGTAACGTTCTGAAGCCATGCCAACCCCTTTACTTGAAAATAACATCTTAATTGGTTTCTTCTAATAAACTTCAAAATGCTCTTTTGGTGATGATAATACCCTCATTGTTTTATTCCAGCTTAATGTTCTGGTCTCTTAGAATGTTCTGAGTATTACTGAGTATTAATGTTCTGAGTATTACTGTTCAGGGGAAAAAAAAGAGTCACGGAGACTGAATTTATGGAATGACAGTCTGGCTGGATGGACCAACAAAAGTTAGAAGGTTTTGATGCCAAAAAGACTGCTTCTTTTTTAACCCAGATTCGTATACAATAGTAATGAAACACCAATATCTTTCTATTTTCTGCATTGTTGTTAAATAACAACACTTAGTTGTGAATATAGAACTAGATTGATCATGTTTAAAGAATGCTTAAGGCTCTTATTGGCGACTGGCACAAAATAAATTATCCAATAAGTCTTTTCGAATCAAAAGATAATTTAAGTCATGAGGTTTTGTTTTGCTTGAATTATGACCACTAGAGCATATTTAAGAGGTTGGAAAAGTTATAAAAATATTCACCACATTTTATTATCAAAACTTGTTCCTATATGCCTGGTCATCAGCCTAAATATCTTTATTAAATGTTTTTCAATCTAGTCTATTGTGTGATAGATAGATAGATAGATAGATAGATAGATAGATAGATAGATAGATAGATAGATATATGATAGATAGACAGACATAACTGTAATTCTATAATGAAATTCAATAAAATTATTATTTATTTTTTAATAAGCCCATTTTATAGTCACTTTGCTACTATTCACTAATTCATTAAACAAGAGGTCTCTGGGTTAAGAATCATAGTTCTACTGGAATTCTGTTTTTACATGTTGTAGTCTCTACCAGTTAAAAGAAGCCGTGGCCACATATACTACTTCTATCTCATTCTACTTCTACCTGACTCAAATAAGCAAGGTCAGGAATACTAGGGTGCTCAACTCCCCTAACTCTCAGTTTCTAATTTTATTAGTGCTGTCTTAAAATCTTCAGACCCGCTGTGTTCATTATCAAATTTCAGTAATGAATGAAGTGCCAACTTGGTGCCCTTCACACAGTTTGAACAAAGTTATGGCCATTCACAAAAAAGAAAAGGACTTTTCTAATCTAAATTTTGTGAAATGAAGATTTTGGAAGATAGAAGCACATAATGAAAGATTATGTTTTATGTACTATAATTGGGCCTTTGCTAAATCCGTGGCAAATGATGCTAACTATAGTAACACTAGCAACTTGGGTTGGAAGACTTCGCTGGCCATATAAGCAAGCATAATGAAGATATTTAGGTATTTATTTACCATGCCTTTATGTTATTTGCTGCATTCGCTCTCTTTATGTTCCTGTTATCTGTACTAAAAATGGATTTCCTCCTTCTGGAAGGCTGTTATTCAGTAACTCACTTTGTTCTCACTATGACGAGCCATAAGTACCAGGAGGGAGGAAAAGCTCAAATACCTAAATCACCAGAGTTTCTTGTTCTGCTCCAAGCTGTTACTGTACACCTAACTGTTACAGTAACATTTTAAGTACTAAAGTATTTGATAAGCTAATTATCATATAATTATAAATTTGTGGTATTTGAAACTTTAAAGTAAGAATACGTATAGATAATACCAGAAACACAATAGCTTTTTCTCTGAGTTCTCAGTTTTTGTTATATGCATTTACAACACAGTTATACTTAGGAAAAACCGAATTGGTAATGAAATATAATGAATTTTACTCATAGAGTATATATATCTGAGTAAAAATATTGCATGTATTTTTACTCAGATATATATCCTTTCTCCATAATTCTATCTTTAGAAAGTGAAATTCTATAGTAACAAAATAAGATGTTTTTCTCATAAAAGAATTTAGTAACTGCTTCTTTAGTACTATTACTCCTACAGAAACTCAGTCTTTTAGTGAGATTAGCAGTCTGACCTGCTTCTTAGCGAAACAGCAATGATCTTCCGTCAAATTATATTGCTTTGACTGCTTTGATCTATCAATTCCATATAGACTAGAGACTTGACATTAGCCATTAAATTATATATAAGAGTAAGTATGAGTAATTTTATACTCAAAGTCTAGCACCTGCTCATTTTTTATAAGAAAATAGTTTTAGTGAGGTAATATTTAGGAATTAATTAGGTAGGTTATTTCATACCTTTATCATCAAGAATCTTCAATGCTAGCAAGTGTTAATGTTGAGAAAGGCAAGAATATTAGGCACTTTCATTGGCATCACTTCAAATTAGAATATGAGATTATTCTAATGATTGTTTTCCTTATAAGGCAACACATAAATGAGCAGAGCAGAATATTCTAGGGAAAATGGAATCCTGATGTACATTCCACATCAAGCAAAACTCTTAATTATAAAAGCAGTCACTTGGGAAAGGCAAGACAAGAAAAGTATGTTCATTAATTTATATGAATTAGAGACAAATGAAAACATGAATACATATTTTGGGTATTTATATTGCCTCAATCTCTTCAAAGAGAATTTAGATGCACTTCTAATGTAGTGTTAAACATATTTAAAGTTTGATATATAATAATCCATAAAATATTGCTAAAATTCACTAGTTAATTAAAAATTTAAAGTATGTTTAAATTAGTGTTGTGCATAATTTGAAAAGCAAATAGTATGAGGCTAATTTGTTAACATTCAAATTAATGGCCTAGCATTTTTGCAGATATTGTAATATGCTTTTTTCAGAGTGTCTCTGATTCTCTACAAGCACAGTTCATAATTAATTTTTCTCTTCTTATACCATTTCCATCTTCTAGTCTTGTCTCTGCCACCATCTAGCTGTAGAGCCTTAGCCAAGATATTCAGCCCCTCTGGGCCTCCACGTTACCTACTTCATAAGCATTTTGTAATGAATAAGATATCAGGTGGAAATTCTCCAAAAACTAAAAAGTACTCTCTAGAAGTAAAATATCACTATTGAGTCTTCTAAAGCAGTTAATTCCCACTGAATAAGGAGGGAGGGTTGAAATAATTGTTTTTGAAAAGCATGAACCTTGAAAATGTAGAATACACTTGCCATCTTTTACAGCTCAGCACATTGTTTCACGACTAGAGCTACCTTAAAATAGCACATGGCTTAGCACTTAGCTCTGCCTTTTATGTCTTTCTTGCCAACTCATACTCTGTGTTAGAAAACATCTAACCTTTCTGTTCCTTGCTTTTAAATTTGTTTTCATTGACAACAGAGGTCCTCCATAATACATAAATGAAAATTCAGAGGGCGAAGGAGTTCTGGAATTAGCCCAAAGCTTGCAGCTCTCTTTCTCAATACTTTTATTGTTTGGCAGTAATGAAACTAAAACCAAAATAGTTTTTTTATACCTCATTATATAAAAGATATTTAGAAAATGGAAAAATCGAATGTGTCTCAGTGTTATACTTAGTTGATGCTGCAACGGTATCCATAAAGAAAGAACACTTTTTCTATCTCTAAGAGAAAGTGCAGGCTATATTGAACTTATAGAGACACATCCTAATAAGTTTGTACAGTGAGGTGAGGAGAGTGAATAATAATTTTTTTTTTATAGTTACCCTATGCTTGAGCTTAGACTGGCTCCCATAGCCACAAAGGGAGCTCTCACATACAACAACAAAATAAACATGTTCCAGAGGGGTAATTCCCTCATTCCCTCATCCTCACCTTGATGAACTCGAGATTGAAGGGAAGGTTAGGGATGGTGTAGAACATTACTTTTATTTCCTTTATTTTCAAGACGGCTTGATGTTCTAAGAGAAAAGCAAAAGTCTACTGCGATACCTTTAACATAATAAAATGAGTTTATACAACGCCTTCCTGATAAAATGCTCTTTTCTTTTAATTGATTTTTGTGGACCTTAAAAGTTATTCTAGCAGAATCTACAGAAATGGCTCTGGTTCTGAAGTCTCACTGCTTGTGTTTTAATTGTGTCCCTTTCCAACCCTGTGACCTTAAGAAAGTTACTTTCTCAGTTTCTCTATTTTATGAGGATAAAAACAATGCCTTATTCACAGTGTTGTTAGAGAATTAAATAACATTAATTAACATATGTAACATATACTTTTTATCCACATATGTGAACAACAAATATCAACATCTTAGATCAATATGTGAACAGATTTAAAGTAAAGTATCTAGCATCACTTGAACCATCATTTGATAGAAAGTTGAATCATAAATGTTTACATATATCTATGGATAATCATGACATATGACACTTTTTTTTTTTTTCATGGAGTTGCTTTGGTTGGATAACTGAATAAACACAGCAGATATGCTCACTCTTCTGAGGCAAACAGTTTTTGTTCCCAATTGCAAGAAACTTGTACCTCTAGGAATAGCTTATCATTACAATATCATCTTTTGGCAACAGAATTAAGCTTATTAGAATATGAGAAAATTCGCCTAGAACAAAATTACTTCTTTATGATGGGAAAATATGGGTTTCCAACTTTTTTCTAAAAATCTTGAAAAAAGAGATCCACAGTATATCATTGCAACATATTTTTATCCTAATATTTCCCGAGACATTATTTACAATACTTAAAACTTCTCTCCTCCAATTTAAAACTATGAAACAGATTTTGTTTTGTTTCGACTACTGAAGTCTTATATTCAATACCTATTACATAGAAAAATAAACAAGAAATTTCTTGGCAACTTTTTTTCTTCTATTCCCATTGTATTTTATAACAGTTTTAACTTGCTCTTTATATCACAAATTTAGCATTACTCTACTTAAGACTCTTTATGGTTTAGTAATGTTCAACTCACAGTTGGCATTCATCAGTCCCTGCCCGATTTCAATGACATCTCACAGAGTAAGAATGCAGAGAGCTTCTTATTCACACAGAACTCATTACTAAATTTGGGTTTATTAAAACATGCAGGTGCTATTTAAGATGTTTCACTGTTATTTAACTGAGACCATCAAAAGGGGAATTAAAAGAAAACTGTAGTAACACAAGTTTTCCCAAGAAATAAATGTTTCAGAAGATTCAATACAACCAAAGTGAGCATTCTCCTAGATTAATGGAGAAATCAAGAACAATTGGCTTTATTTTTATCTCTTGGGTGACCATAAGACAAACCGTTTTCAACAAATGTGCCTTGAAATGTTAATGCTACCAGAGTTCATAAAGAGGCAATTTATTATTTTGAGTTTATTGTCCAATAGCAATTTATCAGCTTTTGGATTTAGCTCACTACTTCACAGGGGTCCTTTTATTTCTTGTTTAATTAACTAAGCTTCTTGCCAAATGAGGCAGATCTTACATGATTAAAGATATTTTGTAAAATTCCATTGTCTTTCATTTATATACTATTGATGACCTAGAGATTCTTAAAACTATTAATTTCAGCATTGAAAGAAAGCAAAAAAATCACAAAGTAAATAACTGAAAGAACGAATAATTCTATGCAAGCTTAGTCTCTACACTCTACTTGTTTCCCACTACAACTCACACTGACATTTTTATGTTTTTAAACCACTTTCACACACAAGTAAATGTAAGTATAAAATTTGACCTTGGGCCGAAAAATTGGCCAGTATTAGCTAAGGAAAACTGTATCCAAATAGTAGAAATCTTTATTCTTTTAATCTTTTAATCTTTTAATTATCATTTTCCTTTTGAGTTTTAGGCAATTAGCCACAGTTTTAAATGGGGTGAGGACAGTTCAGTAGTAGGAAGTCTTTACTGTTCTAGTGAAAGTAAGCAAAGAATTAATAGCAGTCACAAATAACTGACTTTCTGCCATGCATTTAATTATCAATGAATTTATTCTTGAGTTTTCATAGCTTTATAAGTGTTTTAAGATATTTCCATGGGCACCTTAACAACTCAAAAGAATTTTAAGCCAAAAGAAAAACTGAAGTAGAGTCAGACTACTGTAGATTCCATAAAGTAATATTCAGGCTTTTTGAAGCCTATGAGATATTGAGTGGAGGTTAGTTTTTATCCCACTTGTTTATTTCAGGATATTATCTTTCTAGACCTAAAAATATATAAATAAAAATGATAATCCAGTATTCATCAGGATTACTTTAAAAAGTAATGTCTGAAAACTCAGAAGTTTGCACTGGAGAGACAGATGACTACATGACTGAATTACTGCTTCTTTGGTAACAGATAGAGAGTTACTATGTAGTTTTGGATAAGGTAATTTCTGAACTGCAGTTGATATCCAATCTTAAAACAATAAAAAACAAGAAATTTTGCTATTCAGTAATTTAATAACATATATTTTCATTACTTTGTATATGGATTAACAAGTCCAGTAATTAAATCTTAATTAAAGTATTGAATTTAGAGTCTATTAATTTCTTCACACACTCAAAGTATTCCAGACAGCAAATATTCCTGAATAAATTTTGATTTATTCACTGAAGTATGGAAAAAAATTCTAACATACTATTTAATAGTCATTGTTTTAGGTGTATATATACTTGGCATTTATATGGATATATTTGTATTTCACTTTATATATTTCTATGAATTATTTACAGAGCTATATGTCATATCATGGTGCAGAAAAGGATCAGAAATTATTCCCACATGCCCCCCTTCCTTAGTTTTTAGGCATTCTTAAATGTCCCAAGAGTGGCAAACTACAATTTTAAGCCACGCACTATGTCATGACAATCATAAGAAGTAAACAAAGTAGACTAGGTTCTTATTGGGCTCATCATGAAAAACTGGACTTTTAAAAATAAAATATTTAAAAAATAATACATTTATGTATAGACTTATAAGTCTATACATATCTAGACATGTTAGACATGCTAGCATATATAGATGCCAATGGTATCAAGAATTAAGACATCTCTGACAGGCCACCAATCGAGATCCTGTGAAGAGCTGAGCATATATGAGGTCTCTTCCCTTTAATATTGAAAAAGTAGTTTTCTAATAAAAAAAAATCTCTGGCAGAATATATCTAAAATTCATATAGATGAAATATCTATTGGGAAGGAAATAGAATAATTAGAAGGAGGTTTGAGAATTAACTGAAAAGGGTTTATACAAAAATTTAATTCCCAGACTACATTGAATTTTTAATGCATAATGTTAGAAAAGTTTGGAGGCAGATAGAAAATTTTCGACAATCAGTTAAGTACTAGGAGATGGGTCTAAAGTCATCTGTGCACAAAGTACCAAAAATTCTTCTCTCATGTTATTTATATTCTAATATTATGATGAGGAAGTGAATATCAGTTGCATTTACTTGTTATCTGTTATTGTTTTAAATTATACAAAATTCACTTAAGAGTGGTTGTAGTCTATCAAAGCTCTATCGACTGGGGATGTGTAGTGGTAAGGAGTATCAAATAACAAATATCACTTTCTATGCTAAGTGGAAGAGAAATAATTACAGTACAAATGAAGATCACATTTCTGCCCTAAAGGAATTTACAAATACTGACTCTATTGTGAGCATCAAGTACTGTATTATAATGGGATATACCCCATATATCACACATTATAGTTTGGAAATTTAATTCAGTTAATTTTCAGAACGATCCTATGTAGTATGTGTTATTCTCATTTTATAGATGACAACATTCTGGATTAGGGAGATTAAGTAACTACTCCAATGTAGCATACTAGGAAGTAGCAGACAACCATGATTTAAAACCAGTTCTGTAGGACTCCAAAATCCATGGATTTTTTTAAATGGTTTATTAGCTTTGTTCTTCCCTTTTCACAAAATGTTCTCAAAAGCATTAAAGGTAATTATTATAGAAGACTTTCACAAATGAGGTGATATTTATATAACAAAACAGTTTAATATCATATAATTTTAGGACAACAGGGGTCTTAGAGATAATTTAGTCCAATTTTTTTCAAGCTGGTCAGGGAACTGAGGTCCTGACAAAGTTTTAGAGTCAAATAACGAAGTATCAAGGACTAAAACCTCGGTATTTTGGTTTCCATGTAAATGGTATTCTCAGTATACCACACTGCCAATATAACGTTAATACAATTATAGAACAAAATATATATATCTGTTTAAACATATTTCCTAGTATTCTAATTAAAAAGTTTCTAGAGGCCATTGGAATCATGACAAACATTTTCTCCACTTTATTATAAGTAAAATTTTGTTGGTATTTTTCATTACACAAAAAAGATAAAAAGTGTTATGTACATACAAAATACATTTCTGAATAAAGGTTATTACCAGGTTATAATCAGGACTATTTCATAATGAAAAAGAGTCATTTCATAATGAAAAAGAGGCAAAAAGACTCCTACATATGTCAGTACCTAATAAGAGGAATTCAAAAAAAATGAAGAAAATCTGCTAGAACTGAAAAGAGAAACAGACGAATCCATAATTACAGTTGAAGAGTTCAACTTCTGTCAGAAATTGAAAGAATAAGTAGAGAGAAAATAAATAAGGATATGAAAAACATAACAACCATCGACTAATTGTCATTAAAACCCTCTATGTAGCAAAAGCAGAATAAACAGTCTTTTCCATATAGTCTATATTCCACATCATAAAATAAATTTTAATGAATTTTAAAGAATTAGAAGCACATGATGTATGTTCTTTCACGACAAGAAATTAAACCTCAGATCTATCATAGAGAGCTATAGAAAAAATACCCAAATATTTGTAAATCACACTACATATTCCTAAATAACCCATGGGTAAAACATAACTGGATGAATTAGAAGATGTTTTCAACAGACTGAAAATCAAAACATATTTGATCAAAATGTGTGGGGCACTGCTAAAGCAGGATTTCAAAGGAAATTTATAGCATAACTGCATAACTGCTTATATTAGAAAAAAAATTCTCAAATCAGTGACCTAAGTTTCTACACTAAGAATTAAAAAATAAATAAATAAAGAGCAAATAAAACACAAAGCAATAAGAAAAAAGATAACTGAATTTTGGAGTATAAATCAAGGAAATATTAAACAGAAAAATGAAAGTAAAAGTTAATTGTTTAACAAGATTAAAAATTAGAAAAATATTATCTTTAAACAGATCAGTCAAAACATATGAGGTAGATACAAATCATCAATATCAGAAATGAAATAAAGAACATTACTACAGATCCTACAGACACAGCGAGGACAATAAGGTAATATGAATAACTGCCAATAAATTGAACATCTTAGATTCAAAATCTGAATTATTAGGTGAGAAAGTAATCTTATTATAAGAATCTATCTCATTTTAAAATAGAACATATTTAACACATCTAACTCTAATCATATTTTATATATATTCAAATATAGATATTTCCATTTTTCTGAAGCTCAGAACTCTTTATTAAAAATACAACTGCTATCCTTAATATTTATTCCTGATTTATAAAATACTACATGCTAAAATCTTTGCTGGATCAAGGTAGAATCTTTTCAACAATGATTTCTCTTGTATATTAGCAAGTGAAACCAGTTTTGTCTATTGTAGATATGTAGCCTTGACTTTCCTTATGACCTTTATAGATTCAAAAGATTTTTGGGGCAAAAAAAAATACAGTGGCAACAATGCTATAAAATGTGAATCTGTTAAACTATTGGATTTGTTTTCAACTGAAACAAAAAGCATTTGCATGAACTTTATACTCGTTTAAAAAGCTGTTTGGTATAAAAGTAGAATTATAAAAATTATAAAATCTAATATCTAATAAGAGTCACAGTTCTCTTAACATGCAAAATTTAGCTGGCACAAATGTAACTGATTAATAACATCTGAAGTACATTTTCCCATAAGACTAATGATCATCTGGTTAAGCTTGCACTAGACCAATAGAGACTAATCTGTAAACCATTGTTTCTTAAATGTTATCACTCTATCTTTCCACCACAAGAAGAAGGGATAGAACTTGGATGAGAAAAGGGATGTCTTCTTTCACACACCTTTAAATCAAAAGTGATTATCAACTGGATTGTGAATAAGACAAGACTGAGAGGATTCTCCTAAATTTCCCCCCAGAAAGAGACAGGCAGAGGACCAGACTATAGGGAAGATTTCAAGACAAAAGAGCCAGAAGGCAAGGGATGAGAGAGACTATAAAAATGCAAAAGACCTCTGCCTGATGTAACTTGAAATTATTTGAATTTCCTGAAAAGCATCTTCCAATTTCTGATTTTTTGGTTATGAAATAGAGGAATTTTGAGATATGAAATAAATGAAAGAAAGTATATATCCCTATGTATTTAAATTGATATATATTCATATATATGTCAACACTGTAAAAAGTTCTATATTTTGATGTCAAGACTAAATCATTTTGGAAGAAATTTAGTAAACTACTCATTGTTATACTCAGATAAGTCATCATAAAATCAATGGGAAACTAAATACTAAGAAATTTGGAGCAGGCATCTGTAAAATCTCAAGATTTTTACAGTATACTGTCAAATCTCTTAAGAAAATGATTATACATTTATGATTAAAATTTATACATTTTAATAATTGCTTTTGCCCAAGGTACTTTTCCAATGATACTTTGCCTAATATATGGTTCATTTTAGGAGATTTTTGGTAGCAATTTAGAAATTGTGGAATTTCATTAAGTTTATTCTCTCTGTTGATATATTCTTTCAAATGGTATCCAAATTAAGTGATACTTTATCTCTATGATTATTTCCTATTAAGACTCTTGGGAAGAATGAAATATCAGGAATTATAAAACTTTCAGGTCAATAGCTTATTTTACCATGCTGTATTCTACATATGTTGTAAATTAAAGGTAAGTCTTATTCTACAAGAATCTGCTTTGAGTTTGGGAGCTTTTAAAATATTAGAGATGTAGTATTTTAAAAAGCCTATTATAACTTTTACTCACTCTATACATAGTTACCACTCTATATAGTTATGAAGTTTGGTTTTAAAAGACTATTACTGAATTTCCTCTGTAAAAGACAAATTTTAATTGTTTCTTCAAATATAGACTTGATAAATTACTTCTGGTGACATACTTGTTTTTAACATTTACATATCTGGGTTTAAGTTCAAGCTTTAAAAAGTTTGGTTAGTTTTGATGTAATAGAGAGAATATGTTTAGAGACAATCTATGAGACCACTCCATCTACCTATACACAGAAAGAAATATAGAAAAAAGGACGGAAATTGTACTGCTCCTTAATGCCTTTCTTTTTATATCTGATTAGATATTTCACAGTTCTCAACTGAGGAGAAAAGTTGTAAGCAGACTGCAAGATGCTTTAGTAATTTAAAAATTTAAAAGGACACTACAAAGGGTCTAATTTTTTTCTTTGTTCACAACTAAACTGGATTGCCATGGGTTTTAAGGGGAATACCTGGCTTAGAAGCTAAGGAAGCAATTAGAAGCTCACACAGTCTAAGTTCTAAATAAGATTCCTCCAGGTTTTATGATGACCTTGGAGAAAGCACTTGATGACTTGAAAGAAGAAAAAAAGAGGGGAAGGGAAGGGAAGG